>NW_022699480.1:273079-279790 GCF_011630105.1 Anneissia japonica | reverse complement strand
GTGTGGATGTGCATGAGTGTGGATCGGGAGGTGTATATATATAGGCCTATGAAAAGATAAACTTGGCACGATATCATTAATAATATCAAAGTCATCAATACATAAAAAGTGTGTTGATGACTTGAACGTGACGCAGAAATATTTTTGGATAATTTGTCTAATATGTATTTAGGACATCAATTTATAAATCCTATCTCAAATTTCCCTTTCAAACATCATGTTCTTATTCATATAATAATTGGCACCATTTTTAGTTGTGTCGATAATTATGATATTGAAATGAAATCCTCTACGGTTTAAAGATTATATTGAGAAAAAAAACGGAAGACACTCCTTGAACGCATCCAGTATCCACTTGTTAAAACCAAATCACCATTTGGCTTTGTTATTGGTCTATTTATTTCGTTGAGCATAAATTGATTAATACGACTGAATTTGGATATAAAGAAGAACATAACAAGCACCACAGCATTACGCCAACTTACAATTTAATTGTGAAGTAATAGTGTTTGAACGCAGGCAGTAAAGAAATACAATTACAAACATTAATTATGTATTTAAATTCTGATAGTTTGGCAATAAATTGGAATTACTTCATTATAATATATATCTTAAAAACATATCTGTACAGCCAGCTTCTATTATTTAAAAAAAAAATGGTTGTTGAGAACAGCTTAATTTTCAAAAACGTAGGTACAGTGCCAACAAAATAAAATTAGTGTTAGTAATATAAATTATGCAATTGTGCTTACCTTCCAGGAACACCAAGAACAACAATGTGAGCACGGTAAACCATCGTAGATTTCTGGCACTATAAACACACATTTTCCAAACTAGGATAATCAAGGACGTTGTGTGATATTACAGCTGGGATGTAAAGCGACATCACCCAATAATATCCAAAACGGTATGGAGCTCACCAGGGCTGGCAACTAAAATTAAGCGACAGCTGTTCCTCAACGCGTCACAACTTTTAACAATCGTACAAATATTATGTGTTTAAAGAATTAAATTCCGTTACACCAACGAAACAGTATTGGAAGAAAGATGAAATTTGTCACACTGTTAACATACGAGTTTATCCAATGGCAATAATGTTTGAAACTTTTCTTCTGTTGTTAATTCTTAAGAACTTCTTTCAAACATGAATGAATATGAAATGTAATAACAGCTACTTCAGACGTTTAAGGATGCACTACAGCACACCAAGCAACAATGTACGGTAACAAATCTACGCTTAAGTCCTTAGTTCTTTACGAGTTACACTGGTTACTTCAAACACGTTTTTGTGATTTTTTTCGATCTTATAATCTGACAATTCTGCTCCTATTAAAGTTGTTAACACGGAAACAAATCAAAATATTTCTTCGAAAAAAGTTCTGCATTTAAATTATGTATCCTGAATACTTTCGGCTTACAGCAACATATGCTGTGTGGCTGTCTGTAATTGTTTATTGCAATAAACGCGTGGCTAGAACAGAAATCATATCCACATCAACATTCATCAAGCAGTTACGGTACATGCGATTAAAATCCTCCTTGAAATGTTGGTTTGGCGATATTACATGTATCTGCTGGATTGCTTTCAGATTTCTGCTTGTCTGTCCATCAAATATTTCATGTCGTCAAGATAATCAACGGTAATTAGATATTGAATCTTAGTAAACTGATTACAACTTCAATACGCTACATTATTATAGCTCTCATGCGCAGTGACATGAACAAACATACTCTATAATCATTTATGCACTTGTTAGGCTTTTCGTTTTTTCCCCTCAGATATTTATTTTGACTTGCTTTCTCCACATAATAGTTTTGAAATCGCCAGCAATACAATTTTCATTGGGGTGTGGTCGTGTTAGTTAATGATATCTTCCAGTATAAATGTCCAATATTTCTTGTTGGTCCACCCTGACTCATCAAAATGTATTAGATTTTTTGACCTATTTTACATTATTGCTATATATATTTTTAGTCTGCTTAACAAAATATAGAATTTGGTCATACAATATATGTTAAATATTTTAATATATGTTTCGTTATATTAGAGAGTAAGTTTGCTGCCATGATGAATTAGAAGAAGCTAAACTGTATGATTTAAGGTGAATACGCCATCTGTGCTTACTTGGTGAGTACATTATGAGAGCATGACCACGTTCGTACTTGTGTATACTTCTCTCAGATTGCTTTAAGAATATAGTGCTTCATTTAATTATCTGAAAAAAGATGCAACTTAAAGTTAAATATATGTAATCCATTTATCAATTTTAATCATTATCTAGTAATTTCTTAAGTAAACTTTTCGTCAGTCAACTTTGATAATGCATCTTTTACACCACAGATTCACACAACGTGATTGTTTCACACAGACCCTATTATTTTACATGGCCCGTGGTTCACATTACATTAATGATGGGTTGGCTAGTGTACTAATAATAGAAATAAGTGCGTGTGAATGTGTTACCAGAGGCTTTGGCATTTTGGATTGAATTGGATTGCATTTATTCAGTATATTTGAAAATGTCCTCGATAACAGGTAATTTTCAAAACCAGCTGTATAAGTAAAAGAAGACCTATGATCAAAAGCCTTTGAGAAAATTTTCAAGCAAATTCCGAAAAAATATGTATAATTGTATCAAGCAAAGCTTGTCAACGAAAAGTTCCATTTCAGTTTTTAAAAATGTCTCTGGCGTTACAAAACCTGCAATCTTTCGCTATCAGTTCTTGTATCATTTAGTGCTATAAAAGATTGAATGGTAAACAGTCTAGGTAAAAGAGACTCATGTTTATATAGGCCTATGTATATACATTTATATGCATATATGTATGTATATATGGAATATATGTATATACATATATTCATATATATTTCATATATAATATTTATTGCATTATTCCGCTTGCTGTTTCTGTGGTTTTTCTCATACGCCTTAAAAACTCTATATAATATTATACATTATATATACAAAATCTCGTTCGAGATCGAGCATTGTGATATTTTCTAGATCTCTGGCAGTCTAGTTACATGTAATATTAGTGCTATATAAAAATTGTGACGTCAGACAAGTTAAAACTAAAAGAATTAAAGAAACTTAAATTCTACTGGCACTTGGATCACCACAACGATGGTTAAGTGGTTATGACGTTCGCCGTGTATGCGCACCTATAAGCTTATCAAGCTTAGCCTATAGCTCCATTATGTGTGAGCGTTTCAGGAAGCTGTATGAGAGAAAGTGTTTGGGGTTAAATCCGTGGTCTAATGGGTATGATACTCGCCTTGATAACGAAAAGTTGCATGTTCGAATACAGCGAGAGACACTTATTTTCATACAACTAAATAAAGGAACTTTTTGTTTCAGGTGTGCTTGATACGATTATACACCTTTCTATTCGGGCACCGTTATTGTGTTCACGGTGCTAGCCTAGCAAACCTATATATATACTGTCTCTTATACACATCTAGATGTGTATAAGAGACAGGTCTTTATATCGTTTCTTTTTTCCACCTAACTTGAAGTCTTCATTGCGACAATCACTCACATCATCAAGGATGACTTAGCCCCAGGAATTGAAATTGTCTATAGAACGGATGGCAGACTTTTTAATCTTGCCCGTCTAAAGTTCAAGACCAATGTATCTACAAGTTTCCTAATCGAATTCCAATTATGCAGATGATAATTGTGTTGCAGCTTTCTGTGAAAAGCACGTGCAGATGCTGACTGCCTTTAATTACGCATACACAAAGCTTGGACTTACCATAAACTCAAAGAAAACTCAACCATTACCGATTGATAGAAACCAACAATTAGGATTGGAAAAACAATTCTGGAAAACGTGGAACACTTTCCACACTTTGGGAGTCACCTCTCCTCTAATGCTGTTCTTGACGACGAGATACAACACCGTCTAAAGTGAGCTGGAGCAGCTTTTGGACGTCTTCGAACACGAGTCTTCCAAGATCATGACATGCGAACAGACACTAAAGTGTTAGTTTATAAAACCAGGCACAGATCCAGCGAGGAGCCACGGGGACCCGTGCCCCCCCCCCCCANNCCGGCCCCCCCCCCCCCTACCCCACCGTCAGTGACGCCGAAAAATTAAAAAAAATTGAGAAGAGTTAACGGGAAGAAAGAAAAGGGAAAAAATGAAGTGTACCCATGAGTTCAGTGACGGATCCAGCAGAGGGCGGAAGGAGAGCTCGATTATTTTACCACTCACTAATTTTGAATTTTCTATTGATTGACAACGAACACATCGCTATATCCCCGACGCATAAATTAGGATGTAAAAAGGCCAAATGGCGGAGACCTAAAGACAGAGTTATTTTTAGCCAGAATGTAGTACCCAGCTATAGAACAGCTATCCATGCTCAACTGACTAACGCATACGCGTTCTCGTAAACGCCGTAAATCTGCTGGCCACCGACACTTAGGGGCCCATTTGATGCCCCTACCCATGAGGGTCCAGGGTCCTCGCTCTATATACCACCCTGATCCTAAATGGCTTTGTTAATAACAACATAATGTGTCTCTGACAGTAACTGTATGAAATACATTATATTAATCCAGTGGTTGTAGGGTGCCCAGCCGGCCAGGGCCACCCTACATTTGTCAAAATTTTAAAAATTTGAGATAAAATTTTCAAATTTTAAATCTGAGCGAGTGCCATTTCCGGGCATCTAAAGGTGCCATAATCATAATTTGCTTTGCGGCTACCCAGTATAGAATAGACTATAAGTCCTTTGATCAGACCTTTCCGATCGACGCCCGTGAGGGGAGGGGTGTCTAAGGGAGGAGGAGCATACGAGGGAGCATAACTGCCGTCGGGAGGAAGTCAATAATTTTGTCGAGAAACACTGCTTTGAAAAAACATTTTTATCGTCTGAGAGTGCCATTTCTGAGCGTCTAGAGGGGCCTATTCTTAAAATTTGCTCCAAGGGCCACTGATCCTTAGGGGCTCCTTCGGTTCTCCTACTCATATTGTTAGGTAGGGTCCTCGCTCTATAGCACCCTGATCCAAAAGGGCTTTGCTGATACAAAACAACATAATGTGTCACTGAAATCGACTGTAGGATATATAGCATATTAATCCAGCCAGTGGGGTGGGTTGCCCAGCAGGCCAAGATTCTCTTCTTTTGTAAACATTTTTTTTTAAATGGAGATAAAGTATTCAAAGTTTAAGTCTGAATAAGTGCCATTTCCGGGCATCCAGAGGTACCAAAATCATAATGCTTATATAGTATAGAATAGACTATAGGTCCTTGATTAGACCTTTGCGATGCCCGTGGGGGGAGAGATAGAGTGAGTGTAGTTCCCGTCGAGATGAAGTCAATAGTTTTTTTGTCGAGGAACACTGCTTTGAAAAAGCATATTTTTACCATCTGGGAGTGCCAGTTTCGAGCGTCTTGAGGGTCCTATTCTTAAAATTTACTCACCTCAGCCCCAACCGTGGTTGGGTTGAGGTGGTTGTGGAATGCCTGCCGTATTGGCCCCGCCCTCCACGTCAGAAAATTTCTGGATCCGCCCCTGGAAGCAGTGGTAGTTCCAACGCTCCTGTAAGTTTCAGATACCTGGACAACATACCGAACGCACCTAAGGATACTTGAAAAGTTCCATGAACACTGTCTTCAAAGAATCCTAAAAATCAGCTGGAACCAATGGCAGTGTCCTGAATGAAGCAAAAACAGCAAGCATCGAAGCCTTCATTATAAAAAAAAACCCAACTAAGATGGAGTGGTCATGTTGTTCGCATGGATGACAGCCGGCTGCCGAAGCAAATGTTATTCCCAACTTAAGGAAAATAAGTGTTAAAGTCAGACTCCGGAGGAAACAAAATTTTTGATATGTTGTAGAACTGATTTTTCTAAGACATAAAAAAGTAGTTTGATCAAAAACTGAGCAACGGTGTATGAGATACAGATTTTTGAATATTTAAAAACTGGGAGAAAAAGGTGTAAAAATGGGCGGTTACGCCCCCTTTTCCCCAGTTTTTAAATATTCAAAAATCTGTACCGTATCTTATTTACTGTTCACCAGTTTTTCGTACCAATTGATCATATATTGATGAGAAGCTGGTGTAGGCTATAGTTAGTGATTAGGTAAGTCTCCTCCAGCTTTATAGACCTCTGCAGGTATTCCGTGGAGTCCAGCTGTTTTGATTCCTTAACTTCATCAAGTGTTGGGGTACCGTATTTCTCAATGTATCGAGGTGGGGCTGATTTGGAATGTTATCGATGATATTTCTGTCTGGATCTGGATTTGATACTGTCCAACACTCCAACTGAGTCAAATGGACAGGTTGATGTGCACACATTTACTACAGCTTGTTAGTCGATCATATTTGTTTCCCGTATCTCTAAGATGACCTGTAACAGCTTAGTTGAATTCAATTTGGGTAATGCTCTCTGGGAGTGGGTTCCAATCGAGACGGATTTGGAAATTCAAATTCGATTATAAGCAAATGAATTTTCACACATTAGTACGCGATGGTAGGCCTACAACGCTAGTTCCTGATGCATTGCAACTCTACTTTCATCCATGCTATATCCGTCATCAGAGCACTTACAGCTTTATGTCAGCCGACTAAGCTTAGCTCAGTCGGCTGATATGGTGGTAGTATGGCAAGCCGTTTTATCATTTACCTCTGAATTGCAGTTAAGTCGAATGCATTACAGTTAACTGTAATTCAATTACAGTTAACTGTAATACATTC
>NW_022699480.1:261872-273011 GCF_011630105.1 Anneissia japonica | reverse complement strand
CCAGCTTCAGAGTGGGGCACATCCCCTGTCCGCACAAGGGCACACATTGGCGCTAACACCAGGCGCGTAACAGGCGTCTTGGGTCAGAGTGCGTATTTATTTTCCCGGTTAGTAATTTACCATACCCACCCCACGCCACTCCCCATATAGAAAACAATACGACATAGAGCTTATCTTATTTATAATATAGGCCACACACGTGTGTTTGAAACTAAATATAAGCATTTTCATCATGGTTTTATTTATTTATTACAAACATATTCTTTCACCATCAATACACGAGGCCCTTCTTTTAGGTTAAAACAATCTATCTTAAATTTGCCTTTCTTGAGTTTGGGACTATTATGTGTTTAAATAACTTAAAAGAATAAACCTAAAAAAGCCCTAAAAACGCAAAATATTTTTGTGTTTTTCATTCTAATTTCATCGAAATTGATGAAAACTCCCTAAAATGTGCAATTTATAGAGGAAATTGGCCTACCGTAATACCGAAATTTGAGGTTTTTAGGCACTTTCAGGGGATGAAAAGGGCATTTATAAAGGGGTGGGGAAGATTTTTCAAAGATATTTTCCCCTTGTCCCCCAGTGGTTACGCCATCGGGCAGCATTGATGAAAGGAGTTATGACAGTTTTTGAAGTGGAGGAGTGGTTGCAGGGTGTTGTGAGTCTGGTCATTATGATATCTTCCTTTTTATTCTTGTCTTTATTTTTCTCTTCTCTTTTTCTTTTTCTTTGCTTTTCTTTTCCTCTTCTTTCTCTTTCCTTCCTCTCCCCTCTTTCTTTTCTCTTATTACCCAGCCCGGTACGACGGCTTGGTCAGCCCGGTAAAAACCGTCAGGGGAGGGGCAGTTTTCCCCCTGCCCACCCCGCGCCTGTTTACGACACTGGCTAACACGCCAGTCATCCCCCCACCCAATGAAAAATATTTTTCTACGCCACTGCATTCAGTATTGCTGTAATGTGCAGAAATATTAGGCTTATTATGTAGGTTAAATTTAAACTCAACCTTAACGCATGATTGCCCGTTGGACCACGACCTCAAATTATCACCAACATTGAATCAATTATTTCCCAATTGGTATCTTATATACAAGAAAATAAAGTCGTATGCACGCCAAATTTGCATCTCCGGGTACTTGTTAAAGTGATGATTTTGATTTACTATATACATAATAATATTATGTCACTCTTATATAGCACTTCATGCACCAAGCTTCTAAGCGCTTCACATTACTACCCCGGTCATTGGATCAAATACATATGGAACAGAGGTGGAGAGAGGCAACCGTAGATAAAGTGCCTTGCCCAAGAACACAAGCGATTTGCACAGCGAGAGTTTCGAACCTCCGACCACAACCGATGCGGCAACCGCTTCTATCATCAAATATAAAGCTGTTTTAGGAACATAGGCTATCATCAAATAAAGCTGTATTAGGACCATATTTAGATGGTATCGATCAGGGATATTTGCTTTGCAAGAGTTCGATTGACTCTTAATCAACCTTGTCAGCACAGGTTGTGCTACCTCTGACATAACATGTCATCTCTACCAGAGCTGGTTTTGTGACTTTGCATGTGGCCGACATATTGATGAGAATCGAACGCCTCTTCTAATTTAATGTATATCAGCAAGTAAACTCACTGCGAGATGTATTTAATTTATAGGCCTATGTTCATAACGAAATTCGAACCCATAATATTGAAAGAAAATATCGATTACTGAAACTTACCTTAATGTACTGCAGGGATCCAATGTTTCACCAAAACCACAACTTTGATTTCTTGTGTGGGTAATTTTATGTACACTTATAGTCTCATTTTTGTGATCACATATTAATGACAATTATATTATTTTAATGTAGCCTACAAACCGTATTTTCCATAAATTCAATAACAGTAAATTGAGGTTGGTCTATGCTACAGTACAGTGGCATGTATACATTAATATTTCTCAATTTTAGCTTGGAGGAACGGTCTACCAGACTTTCTCAAAATGATTAAGCATAGGGATACATTTTTAAAATCCCTCAAGGAGTATTTTAATGATCAATATTTGTGCTAGGTTGTAAGAATTTTTTATTTAGGTCTACTCATATTTAAAATAAATTTTAATCATTTAATTTAATTAGTATTAACTACCAATTTTTAGCCTACTTTTATATTCCAATTATTACACTTCATTGTCCTATTTTTATTTATCCTCTTAAACATTTTGCTGTTCAGTCAAAATGTGAGCAATTTGTCTTTCGTTAATTGTTTAAGTGTTAAAGGGTTCCTTCAGGATGTGAATCACCATCTGGAGATTCCCTTCTTCTCCATCTCCATCTGGAGATTCAGAGGTCAATCCCGTATTCTTTTTTTTTTTTTTTAATTTTCATGTCTTTCTCAAATTGTTTATATTGTATGTTTAATGTATGGTATCGCAATAAATCAAATCAGTCTGAACGATTTTTGTTGCTTATATTATAAAAAATATGGGTATCTTATTGATCCCTGTTCGAAGAGTGTGTGTATATATATTCTATATTTTACTTATTCAGTACGGTGGTACTACAGCAAACTAGGATTTAAATGTGCTAATTTATATAGGCCTATATATAAATATGCTACTGCTTAGACCGTGAATTTAGCCCATAACAATCAGTGATATTTTCTATAACCACAAACTTGACCTGTGCCCTAAAATCTACTAAATGTTGTTTACGATACCATGAATTTCTTAAAATGGCATTTGTTTTCATACAAATCTGTACCACCTGGAGGCCCGCACTAACCCCTTGCACAAATATTACACGAAGGAAAATGATCCTAGAATTAATCTAGGCCGTACCCTTCTTCTGAAATAGAATATTCTTCGACAACAGTCAACTTGGCTACTAAATAACTATTACAAACATCGTTATTTTTGTGTACATAGGCCTAAAAATAGTGTAATGTTTTTATTTTTCTGCATACAAAATTGGAAATGGCTTAAATTAAATTGTATGATAAACAACCCACTGACGTATCAATCGTGTGGTTAACACCATATTAAAGAAAAGTAAGTTTCCAGAGCTAGAGTAAGCCAATTACGGAAGTAAATTTTCGATAAAAGAGGCGGGAATATGTGGGTCATTGCTTGCCAGTAGCAAATATCACTATCACGTTTAAGTTGCGACATCTTCTATTTCACGAACTTTACAATACAGACATATTATTATTATTCATTAACTTTCATAAGCGAAAGAAGATTGGCTAGTATAGACTGGGAGACAATCCCCTACAGTTTTCGGATTACTTTTAACGCTTGCATAGAACCAGTATAAACTAAATATTTTGCCAATATTAAATTTGCTCATGTACACTACATTACAGATTATAGGTAACCTATATAGATTGGGCTGTTTTTACGCTTCATACTACGTTATAATGTGTTTCCACTCATTTACGTAAAAATGACTTAATGTGTTACCACACATGGGACCCACGCGTTCTCATGATTAAGCCGACTAAATTCGCTTTCTCGGTGTTGTTAGCCAAATACAATGTGTGAAGTGTTATAAACTCAAATATTAGGCCTACCATATAGCCCTACTTCCTAAAGTGAACAAGCATTGTAAGTATACCGGTAAGAATTAAAGTCCAATCCATTAAAATTCTGTTTATACAATTCGGCTCATTCTTGCGGAAACAATGAACACTTTCTCAGTTAGGCTAATTAAAAGAGGGCTTATACCGACAGGTACATAAGCCAAGTGTAAGTACGTTTATGCACTATACTGTACTAACTAACATATTTGATCTTTATTGTTACACTCACTCTGTTATGATATAAACTATATAGTACCACTGAGTGTACTTCATAAAAACTTACAGCAAACCTACATGCGATAATTATTCTTACCTTACCTGTGCCATGTGAAAAAACGGAATTAAACATCGCGGGCAACTACGCCGTGTGAACCTCAAAAAGTAAACAAAGCAGGATATTTATCATCAATTAACAACATGGAAGTCCTTTGGAGTACAGCATTGTGACATGAATGTACAACCAGACTACACTTGCTGAAAATCTGACTAGGTCTATATTATATCTTTTCGGTTCTGTTAATAGCTTAGGAAATCGAATAGGCTTAACGTAACTGAGTGCGGAACGTGAAATGAGATCAGATTTAATGATTTTACGGGAGAGTGTACATCCGATCATCTACTTACATTACTGGGGGTGTAAATCGACTGAGACTAACTTGAAATGATTCCTTCCTAATTTTTCTATCTTTGAATCTTTCATATGTACATATGTTTTTTAATAGGATATTTAATTTTAATTTATTTACTATATTATATGTATAATATAATATATTATAAGTGCTTTTACGTATGGTTTTCAACCTTGGAGAACTACACCACCAGAGTGATTTTGAGTTTTTTTTTAAATTATGTATCTTGTGGTACATTACATTGATATGATGACCGGCAGTAGAATATCTTCCTCCACCCCATCCCCACCTTCTCCCAAACCCAGATAGTACCGTAGGCCTAGTTAGTATGATATTTGACCAAGAATTGAAAAAAAATCGTGGTCAAACGATTCACTCAAGTTAACTCCATGTTTAAACCAAATTCCGTAAAAAATATACATAATCAAATTTCCAAAACATATGAAATGAGGACCTTAAAGCGATTCAATTTTATTTATCAAAACGTTAGGCCATTGACCAAATGGCATCCAATAATAAATAGGGGCTAATATCTAATGTATTTTTAGAGCCCTACGAAATAAGTCACTTGAGAATAATACTCTAAATACCGGTATATAATGATATAAAAAAAAAATTAATACCGAGAGAGAGAGGTGGTTTGGCGCAGCGATTTTCACTGGGGTTCTGAAAATCGAGGTCTGGAGCCACACACGCACCAACCACGCTTATTGATGGGGTGTGAAGTAGGTCCAGTACTTTATGGTTAATAAGTAACATAAATAAATGTCGAGGCTGCATCTAATCAGTAATAGTGGTAACATTAGGCCAATTTTAACTAAGATATGTATGAATATAAAAAAAAAATAACAGACAATTCGTTTTTAGAAAATGAAAATATTGAGTGACATGATGACATGTGGCAGATGATCTCAAATAATAGATGAAAAACTGATTGACCAATTCATTTGTTCAAACTAAACAGCAATAGCCACGAACTTGCAAGCACTATCACAGAACGATGGTATTAAAGCATACAGTACGGTATCGTACTAAAAACTTGAAGAAAATACTTAAATTGTTTAAAGTTTTTAAAACGGTTTGGCGCAGCGGTTGTGGTTCTTCTTCTCCACCATGAGGTCGGAGGTTCAATCCCTCACTGTGCATTTCTCACGGTGTCCCAGGCACTTTTCCTACGGTTGTTTTTATCGACCCAGGAGTACAAGTGGGTGCTGGTAGGCTCAAACACAAAATGCGCTGATTACAGTTGCAACATTACCGAATTCTCCCCAGGGACCTGAGTATGCGCTTCATATGATTGATCAAATGACCGGAGGTAATAATATTAAGCGCATAGAGGTCTCTAAAATATGAGCTCTATAAGCCGACCATTATCATTATATTATATTGATAATCTATCGAGTTTGGTTTTACCAGCCTGGTAAAACCAAACCACTGCATGAAATATTATATAGTTCATTATGTGGATGTAAAACAAACTTATTCAATAAACTTTGGTAGAAGAATACTTTTTGGCCCTATTTAAGATACTAGTTTCACGTGTTTGCATTAATGTGAAAGTCAATATAAACACTTAAAATTCAGTTTCTTTACCCTTATTATTTCTTTAGTACTTTTTTTTTCTTAAAAAGGTTTTTGATCCATACAGAGATATGTACACATAGGTCTACTAGGCCTAGTATCATCAGCAGTGGTGTGATTAAGTCATACCCTAAGACGGATAGGCCTACATTATTATTTTATAGCTCAGCTATCTAACTATTATGCATATCGGAAACAATTTGATACATAAATTGGTTTTAAAGTCCATTTTTTTTTTTATTTCACAAGAGATATTTTTTAATTTTCTCGCTACAGAATTGCTTTCACCATAATGCTCATGAGAGCGATTTTTACGTATGAAACCGTATTTATATTCAGTTATTTCATGCGCCACTTACGTCAACACCAGAATCAGACCAAAATTTGATTACCGTATCATTCACATTCAGTTCTATACACATACCGGTACACTTCGTTTTTCTGTTTCTCAGACTTTTAGAAATACTAACAACATATTTATCGACTAATTCACTTCGCTATGTGTTTTTTTTTTTATTAAAAGATGATAAAAGTAATATTTGGAGGTAAAAACATATTCTCCTAAGATCTGTTCAACGGGAACGTTTTTGGAAGTCCCTGCCACTTTTTTCAAATTAGGCCTATGAATTGTGGTCTAACACCTGGCCTGGATTTGACAGTACGAAATTGACACACTAGGTTTCTATAAACAATACACCGACATACTCCTCGCAAGGCCCCATTAGTATCGACCGTAATCAGCAGCAGTTAATTAGAATCAATTAAACATAATTACTAGGTTGTTTCAAAACTATCCACGGTTTCGCTCAGCTGAGTTACGAGAAGTGAATGTGCTATGTCGATGATGTACAATCACGTGCAATATTAATGAATCATGTTGTAGGCTCATAATAACGCGGAATTTGAAATACAATACCTCGTCTTGTTGAGCTCGGTGACGTAAACTAGGATATACGTTAATAAGAATGTAAATAATAATAACAATAATAATAATAATGATAATTATTATTATTATTATTATTATTATTATTATTATTATTATTATTATTATTAATAATAATATTATTATTATTATTACTATTATTATTATTATTAGGTGGGCAAATGCCCACCTGGCCCACCCTGTCCCGCCGACAGTGGTTACGGTACTTATTGTACACTATGAATTATGATTTACCCCATGTAAATTACAGAATTTAATCACATTGGATCCGCACGACAATACGCTATAAAGAAAACGAAACGAAACTATTATTCTCTCATAAGACTGAGAAACATCATCAACGGTAATAAAGCTGCGTATTTAGTAGTGTTAGTCAATAAAACCTTCTTACAGGCTTCACATTAAGTTAGTCTTCCAGCGATCTTTTCTTTGCACAATTTTTATTGTTCGCTTTGTTGCTAAGTATGGCTATTTGAAATTGATGTTTTAAAAACTATTCTCTTTTAAAACGTCAATATATAATCGTTTTAAGCCTCCTTTTGCACAAACTGTCAGTAATTAATGATTTTTGTCAGAATTTAAATTCCTTGTCTGTCTCTAGTGATTTGCTAAATCTTCTGATATCTCAACTGTTCTTAAAGCATACTGCTTTGTTTAATGTTATGTTTTTGTTTTACGCCTTATTCATGTTCATTGTATGGAGGTATATTTTTGAATTTCAATATTGATAAAAATAGAAAAATGTGCAACCGTTAGGAGAATTGTTTATACATTTTGGTTCCCTTTGATAATCCTTGACCTTTGTATCTTTTACAGAAGTTTTGTGATAACAGGCCTAATATTGGTCAAAGTAAAATAACAATACACAATCTTCCAAAAGAGTTGATTTTCAGCTTTATTAACCAGTGAGTTTCCTTTTCAGCAGTCACCATGTGTCCTTGAATCAAGTACTTGCTATTACTAATATATGTTTTACACCACCCCAGAGAGTAAGAGAAGCACCAGTCGAGTATACATTACATCACATTATTTATTTTTAGCTTCTTTCTGTTTCCTGTATTGCTCTAAAAACCTAATTTTCTCCCCTCTTCCAAGAGTCCATGATTCAAACTTCAGATATCCATTTTCTAGGACCCAGACATTTTAGTTTCTTTCCAGGTACCGTTGCTCCCTGGAACCCACTACCACAAACTGCCATCTCTATATCCATCATGAGAATGATATAGTTTCCATTAGTTTTTTTGTTTTTGTTTTTTTGTTTTGTTTTTTTAACAATCAGTTAGTGTGGTTAGGTGGGGGGGGGGGAGGGGCGCCGCTGCATTCGAAGAATCAACGCCCGAGGTGTTTATTCGAGGGAGGCATTTAGTTCAAATGTGGCTCTTGGCGGATTCAAGAGGGGGCAGTCGGCCAGGCCCCTAAATTTTCCAAAATAAAAAAAATGGAGAAAAAAAGTTCGAGAGTGCCTTTTCCGGCCATCTAGAGGTGCCATAATCATATAATCATAAATTTTAAGCCATGGTGGGGCTGAGGAGGTATGGACCCTCCATCTGTGAAAGTCCATATCTGGGCCCCCTCTATTTCAAATTCCACAGGTGGGAAGGAGGGGGTGCTTATTCGAATAAATACGGTACTTGTATGTTAACTTTATAGAACAGTCTTTGACTGTGGATAAAACTTTTCCCACTGAAAACCCCTAACATACCCTACATTTTACCAGATTTATAGCTGTCTCTTATACACATCTAGATGTGTATAAGAGATTGATTTTTCTTACGGCTGGGTGACCATAAACACCCTCACCTCAGCAGCCAATCAGACACATCTGAGAGGGTTGTCAGTTAGTCGTGGACGTAATGGTTGGTATAGTCCTATACATTGTCAGTTATGAATTTGTTTTCTCGAAGGTGAATAGTGCCTTAAGGGAATATCGCACACCGTATGACGATAGTGAGGTTGATAAGGATCACAAAATAAACTCTATATGATCAATAGTGGCATCAGACCTACTTTTTCAAATGTATATACAGGCACGTAAAGACCTGTCCAGATTATCATATTTTCTTTGACAAAAACTGTTGTATGCCCATATTAGTCATGATGTGCCTATATATCCCTGGATAAGAGGATACAGTATTAAAGAAACTAAAAATAATGTTTCATTGATGAATATTTTGTTCATTAAAATGAAGAACGCAACATTGGGCCATTTTGAAGTAGGAGGGAACCCCACTCATATCTAGAATTAAATCCGATTTTCTTTGGCCCGTGAGATCAAAATAAGTTGGCCCTTCTATTAAATTATAAGAACCAGGGATATATGGTCATGTTTAGGCATGTCACATGTTTTTGTCAACACGTTCAGCCAGGCATACAACACCAAAAAAGCACATTAAGCAACACATTTTAAATAAGGATTTATATTTTTTTTTCCTGTGTGCGTTTGTGGGTAGGTGTGTGTTTGTGTGTGTGTGTGTGTGTGTGTATGTGTTTGTTTTTACTTTGTCTGTTTTCTTTCTTTTGCTTTCTTTTTGTTATTTTCTTTTTTTAAAAGTATTTTAATGGTTGCTGTTTTAAATTTTATGACTAAATTGATAGATTGGCTATATTTTTACATACTTTTTATATTTTTGTATGTAAGTGGGCCCCTGAACATCAGATTTATTCTGTAAGGGTCAACCACTCAAAATATGGTTTTAAATAAATAAATAAATAAATAAACAAACGTATACGAACGGACTCATAGAAGCCCCTAATACCGGTCGCCAAAACAACATGACAGAATTAAGCCTGATTCTGGTACTCAAATGGACCATAGGCTGGTAAATATGGCTACCCAACGATGCGATTCGATTATAGGCCTATCACTTGATAAGAAACTATATTTTCATCAATGCATGCAACTTACAATAGGCCTTCAGCTCTCTACACATCATTGTTATATTCATTTTAAGGACATAAGGAAGACTCAATTGACACAAAATATATTAATATCATAAATAAAATCCTTCGCCGTGAGACTAAAACAGTAACGTCTATACCGATAAATGGCTTGAATGACTTTCATTACTTGACATCATGGTTGTATACTGCATAACATAATACACCTACACTGTATTTTATTAATCAACCGCCACACTCGTGTGTTAAATAATCACAAAAAACACTTCGAGGTTCGGGTTCGAATCCAGGTTTGTTTACATTTTCCCTGTCGTAGATTCCTCTTCCTTACAATATACAGTGTATATAGTGTTATATATGTATATAGGTTTATAACACATGTGTATAGCAATAATTATGATATACATGAACAGTCGAACGACGAAAGCTTGTGGATGTTTCAATATAGTATTTTGTATGTCTGTAAAGTGCTGTTTTCAACATATTTAATTCTCATCTTAGTAATCACATGGGGTTATTAAAACGATTGTTCCTTTTGTGTATCTGTATGTTAGCCTTTATGTTTGCATTTTGTTCATATACTTTTGGCATTCTGTGGTCGCCGCATGAAGACCTAATCTTGGTAATTAAAGAGATCCGCCGATTGAATCTAGTGTTGCTCGTACAGTTTTAGCATAAAACACCTAACAATATTTGATGCTATGTTAAAATTAAGTCTACATGGTACTCTGTTAAAATTGGTGCAATGTATACAACGCTGTCAGGTTCTTTGTCAATATTGTAACAATCTAAAATCTCAGTTAAAGAATGTGTATAATAATTTCATATATTTGATATAGTTGATAATAATAATAATAAAATTATGAAATTTTAATTATAAAATAATAATAATCATAATAATAATACTAATACTAATATTATCATTATTATACTGATAATAATAATAATAATAATAATAAAACAAATAATAATAATAATAATAATAATAATAATAATAATAATAATAATAATAACGTCGGTATTTATAAACAACCAAGTTTCAGAGCGGAACATAGAAGTTAACACTAGAGGCCTAAATTTATCAATAAGGGTCTATGCAAGCAAATATAGGACCGGAATTTATGCGTTGGGAGGAAACCAGTTCCTCGTCTTCATCCTCACTGCTTAAACTTAAGCCTAAGACAGTTCGGTCTTTAATCATTTTAATAAGACTATAGGTCTTGAATCATTTCACACTTCATCCTTAACTTGAACAAATCATCATACGAAAAAGACCGCCCTAGTACAAAACTATGAGGGGGTTAATTGATTTCTTTTCACATGTAACAATATGAAGAATTAGTAGACCTATCGTGCAGCACTTTTCATCAAAATGGACATTGGTTCAGTTACAATGCTTACTGGCCATAAACTGACGTCATAATAATACATTCATTTCAACATCTACATTATATTAGTAATTAATTAATACGAAATTTTACAAAGCTATAAAACATAGACTATACGTACCTGAGTTGC
>NW_022699480.1:257799-261715 GCF_011630105.1 Anneissia japonica | reverse complement strand
ATATATATATATTGTCAAGTTTCTGCTAAGAACACAAATGTACATATATATGTACAGTACATATATATATGTATGTACATATATATATATATGTATATATATATAGTATGCCCATATTTGTTACGATACCTTTACATTATATATATAATTATAGGGCCTATATATAATAATAATAATAATAATAATAATAATAATAATAATTGTTCAGCTATTGATTTTTCTTACTGCTGGGTGACCATAAACACCCTCCCCTCAGCAGCCAATCAGACACATCTGAGAGGGTTGTCAGTTAGTCGTGGACGTAATGGTTGGTATAGTCCTATACATTGTCAGTTATGAATTTGTTTTCTCGAAGGTGAATAGTGCCTTAAGGGAATATCGCACACCGTATGACGATAGTGAAGTTGATAAGGATCACAAAATAAACTCTATATGATCAATAGTGGCATCAGACCTACTTTTTCAAATGTGTATACAGGCACGTAAAGACCTGTCCAGATTATCATATTTTCTTTGACAAAAACTGTTGTCAGTGCCCATATTAGTCATGATGTATATATCCCTGGATAAGAGGATATTAAAGAAACTAAAAATAATGTTTCATTGATGAATATTTTGTTCATTAAAATGAAGAACGCAACATTGGGCCATTTTGAAGTAGGAGGGAACCCCACTCATATCTAGAATTAAATCCGATTTTCTTTGGCCCGTGAGATCAAAATAACTTGGCCCTTCTATTAAATTATAAGAACCAGGGCTATATGGTCATGTTTAGGCATGTCACATGTTTTTGTCAACACGTTCAGCCAGGCATACAACACCAAAAAAGCACATTAAGCAACACATTTTAAACAAGGATTTATATTTTTTTTCCTGTGTGCGTTTGTGGGTAGGTGTGTATTTGTGTGTGTGTGTGTGTGTGTGTTTGTTTTTACTTTGTCTGTTTTCTTTCTTTTGCTCTCTTTTTGTTATTTCCTTTTTTTTAAAAAGTATTTTAATGGTTGCTGTTTTAAATTTTATGACTAAATTGATAGATTGGCTATATTTTTACATACTTTTTATATTATTGTATTTAATTGGGCCCCTGAACATCAGATTTATTCTGTAAGGGTCAACCACTCAAAATATGGTTTTAAATAAATAAATAAATAAATAAACAAACGTATACGAAAGGACTCATAGAATCCCTAATGACAGAATTAAGCCTGATTCTGGTACTCAAATGGACCATAGGCTGGTAAATATGGCTACCCAACGATGCGATTCGATTATAGGCCTATCACTTGATAAGAAACTATATTTTCATCAATGCATGCAACTTACAATAGGCCTTTAGCTCTCTAGACATCATTGTTATAGTCATTTTAAGGACATAAGGAAGACTCAATTGACACAAAATATATTAATATCATAAATAAAATCCTTCGCTGTGAGACTAAAGCAGTAAGGTTAATACCGATAAATGGCTTGAATGACTTTCATTACTTGACATCATGGTTGTATACTGTATACCATAATACACTTACACTGTATTTTATTAATCAACCGCCACACTCGTGTGTTAAATAATCACAAAAAAAAAACACTTCGAGGTTCAGGTTCGAATCCAGGTTTGGTTACATTTTCCCTCTCGTAGATTCCTCTTCCTTACAATTTACAGTGTATGTAGTGTTATATATGTATATAGGTTTATCACACATGTATATAGCAATAATTATGATATACATGAACAGTCGAACGACGATAGCTTGTGGATGTTTTAATATATCGTATTTTGTATATCTGTAAAGTGCTGTTTTCAACATATTTATTTCTCATCTTGGTAATCCCATGGGGTTATTAAAACGATTGTTCCTTTTGTGTATCTGTATGTTAGCCTTTATGTTTGCATTTTGTTCATATACTTTTGGCGTTCTGTGGTCGCCGCATGCATACCTAATCTTGGTAATTAAAGAGATCCGCCGATTGAATCTAGTGTTGCTCGTACAGATTTACCATAAAACACCTCACAATATTTGATGCTATGTTAAAATTAAGTCTACATGGTACTCTGTTAAAATTGGTGCACTAGGCTACGTACCTTTTAGGATAGTTGATAGTGCATGCACGTACAATGTATACAACGCTGTCAAGTTCTTTGTCGATATTGTAACAATCTAAAATCTCAATTAAAGAATTGTATAATAATTTCATATACTTGATATAGTTGATAATAATAATAATAAAATTATGAAATTTTAATTATATAATAATAATAATCATAATAATAATAATACTAATACTAATATTATCATTATTATACTGATAATAATAATAATAATAATAATAATAATAATAATAATAATAATAATAATAATAATAATAAAACAAATAATAATAATAATAATAATAACGTCAGTATTTATAAACAACCAAGTTTCAGAGCGGGACATAGAAGTTAACACTAGAGGCCTAAATTCATCAATGGGAAGGGTCTATGCAAGCAAATATAGGACCGGAATTTATGCGTTGGGAGGAAACCAGTTCCTCGTCTTCATCCTCACTGCTTAAACTTAAGCCTAAGACAGTTCGGTCTTTAACATTTTAATAAGACTATAGGTCTTGAATCATTTCACACTTCATCCTTAACTTGAACGAATCATCATACGAAAAAGACCGCCCTAGTACAAAACTATGAGGGGGTTAATTGATTTCTTTTCACATGTAACAATATGAAGAATTAGTAGACCTATCGTGCAGCACTTTTCATCAAAATGGACATTGGTTCAGTTACAATGCTTACTGGCCATAAACTGACGTCATAATAATACATTCATTTCAACATCTACATTATATTAGTAATTAATTAATACGAAATTTTACAAAGCTATAAAACATAGACTATACGTACCTGAGTTGCTATGATCTGTCTCAATATAATATTCACAGTTTGGAAGTAATACGACACACTGCAGTTTTCATGTATGATACAATGCTACACATATAGAACTATTTTTGAATGCCAGTGGCGGAGTAGGCCTACTATTTAGAAAGAAAGGTGAGAGGATGAGCGCAAACAGCTGTAATAGCTCATCAAATAAACGATCTCGCGTGTCGAAGCCACAATCCAGGTACATGTGTTAACGAGATCATGTATAAAGGCGAACGACCGTAAAGTACAGGTACTATACAAAAAAGAAACGTGTACGATAAAGACAGTGTTGACTCTCAGCTCGACTGGTAGGTTGATCCCACATTATAATTTAATCCTAAGAGTGTAAGTTATATAAATTATTATACAGTGTTCGAACACTTACAGAGACAATGAACGGCTTTCAATCAATCAATCATATATATATATATATATATATATATATATATATATAAATCAAGATATACATATATATGTATATGTATATATATAATATAGATTATATATACATATTCACATATATATTCATATATATATATGTATATCTTGCTTTATTTATATATATATACGTGAATATATATGTGAATATGTATATAATATATATATATATTATATATATATACATATAAATATATATGTATATCTTGATTTATTTATAAAAAGTATCTCCTTGGGAGCTCGTCTTGTCGTCAAATGAGGGCGTATCACATTGATCTCTGTCAGAGCCATAGATAGAAAGAGTTGCGACATTGAGAATTTAGAAGCCATTTTGTTTCATACGCGATGCGCGTTCTGTGTCTAACGTGATGTGCGTTCCTGTGTATAACTGTGTATAAATACAGTTAACAGCCTCCTGTATAGTTTAATTCCATTTAATCTTTTTAGCAGTCGAATTTCATGTAACTGTATTTATAGATTTTTCTTTTAATGATTTCACTACTTTATATCCAATTTCATATTATAAATACTGTAATAATTTACTATTTTTATGCAGTTCTTTAATCC
>NW_022699480.1:248714-255669 GCF_011630105.1 Anneissia japonica | reverse complement strand
TACGTAACACATATACTTTGCATGTGTTCATCGGGAAGATTATGAAACAAAATGGACGGTGTGTACCACGTGACTTTCGTAAACCAAGGAGCGGAATGTCGCAACTCTTTATATATATGGCTCTGATCTCTGTTATTTGCCATGCATCAAGGACTAGTGTTGTCTAACTAAACATGTGCATAAGTGTGAAGAATTAGATGCTTCAATCGGATTCGAACTCCCAACAGGCGAAGAGGCGAACTGGGTTGACATACAATTAGATCTAATATAAAAGATTGACAATATATATATTCAATATACTTGAAATATAGCTTGAAAAAGTAATCTTGGTCACCTATGGAAGATCATAGGTGGCAAAGATTACTTTTTCAAACTATATTTCAAGTTTATGATGTTTCAAAATGGCATTGTTTAAATAATATTAAGAGAAGTCTCAGTAATTGTAATTAATTAGATAGTTTCAATCTTAACTTACCATATACACTGACTAAAGATTTTAAAGAAATGAATAATATATATAATGAATAAAACTGGTTTGATCATGCTAAAAGGAAGTCGTCACTTAATGACTACATCAGATATAAATCTAAACCAAATTTTGAGTCATACCTCCTTGACAAATGTAACTTTTCAGAGGTGGCTCTTAAATTTAAAGCTCGATCAAACTCGCTTGATTTAGAAGGTCGCAAAGAATCCAGGTCAACTTTAAACACAGGTCTTTGCAAATTATGTAAAAGTGGTTGTAAAGAAACAGTAGATCACTTTGTTTTTGAATGCTGTAAATTTAACAATATTAGAGATACAACTTTCCAGGAACTTAAAAATGAACTTAATGAATACAACCTTGATATATTTTAGGATATGTTTACTTCAAGTTTAGCAAATTTAGACACCATCTTTTCTTTGATGACCTGTTTATCCATAATGAATTTCCCCTTAAATACAATTTGGTTGATTCTCATTACGATGATGCAAGTTTTATCTCCGATAAATATTGTAAAAAATACCTTTATATTGCTTGGATAAAGCGCAATGAGCTGTACAAGAACCTGTAATATTATACTAAATTTGACTTTGATTCTGCCCTGGTCAGTAGAAAAAAATAATAAATAAATAAATAAATAACTAAACGACGTTCCGGTAATTTCACACGACTACTAAGTACAGGTTTTTGTGCTGCTCAGTGTGTTTCATTCAGTTTACTTACTTAATTATAGTTGCAATTTGTTAGATATACAAATAAGGGTAAAACTTTACTGTAAATTGCTTGGTTTTGTTTTTGTTATGCTATTTATCCATTTGTTGTTTTTGACCTGTCTTTTGCTTTCCTTTGTTTATATTGTTAATGTGTGCACAATCAAAGTGATGGGTGCCACTGATCTGAAAGTGAACCCAATAAATCGTATCGTATCGTATCGACAAGAATGATGAAATAGTGGTTGAGAATTATAAAACTGGATAGAGAGAGATTGGTACAATGCATAATGTGGAACTGTTAAGATTTATCGGTAGTGCCAGCGATTGCTGAGCAAGTTGCATTAGGTCTATTTTGTTTTATTATGGATATGGGAAGTCTGGATGAACCAAGGAGTGGGTGATAAAACAACTTTCATTTATAATTTTAACAAACGATGCCAAGACATAGATGAGCAAAATTGGTTTAGCAGTATAAATAACTCAAGTAAATTAAACAATACGCTAAATTCAAACGTAATTTTGGAAATGAATCTTACCTCTTAATGAATATAAAACCGTATTTTTAATTGTTAATCACTTCTTTTTGTATATCAAATCATAGTCTTGAAATTAAAAAGAGGCGCTAAAACAATGTTGATTATAAAATTAGACTTTGTATTTGTCACGATGGTAGCATCGAAGATGAGATTCATTTTCTTTTGTTTTGCAAGTTATATAGTGATTTAAGAAAAACATATCTCCCATAATATTATGTTGCCTTTCCAACAAGTGAAGAATGTTATCAAATGTCCTCGCAAAACAGTAATATAATTAGAAAAGTATGTTTATTTATTTACCACGCATTTAAGAGAAAAGAAAACAAGGAAACATGGGTGTATTAACGAAATTTATATAAGGTATTGTCACAGCACGTTTATTTAATTTGTAATAATTTGTTTTATAAAGGGCCGGAGGCCTGGCATTTATAATAAATAAATAACAGCCTCAATGACTTAGTTGGTTTAGGCGTCTGCATAGGCGTCTGTATTGTTGTTTTTTCGACATCAGAGGTCCCGGGTTCGATTCCCGGTTGGTGTACCTATTTTTCACACTCGCAGATTCTTCTTCTCTAATTCAAAATTCATTTATATAATGTATAGCATTACCACAAGACGATTTAGAGTTTATCCCTATTATAAATCAAGGTAGCCGCTAACACTGTTAAATTATATATAGGTACCATCAAAGAAAGGTAAATACTGTACAGTGTTAAGTTAATTAACAAATAAGGAACTTGATAAACTATGTTTGATACTAGTTATTACATCATGTTCCTGTATTACATTTGAGCACTGTACTCTTATCTATTTTGTTTATATGTACAGTATTTTCCGTGTTTTTTTTGTGCATATTTTATCAATTATTGTGTAGAAGTTTGCTCCTTCTTTAGTTAATTTTTAATTTTTTGTAATTTAAGCTGAACGCACCACTCTTGTGTGTGTCGCCGTTCCAAGTCGTATGTTCTCAAAGTAAATAAAATAAATAAATAAATAGCTAAAATTATGCATGGCGTCAACATACGAAACCACGCCCCTCGGCTGAACCCCTTGTATTTAGCAACTACTGTACCCTGGAAATAAGTCTTCTTCTAGACTTTCGTGAGCTATCCTTGGTGTTTACACCGAATAAATCCAACCCTACACATATTAACGATATCTGAATAATTGTGCTAGCCGGTAATTGTATCAAAAATGATATCCTAGTTGTTTAACATGGTTTACAGCTAGTTTTAGGCGCCATAATTACTTACTGTGTTTGATTGTATTTTTGTTAGTTTAAAATGCCTAGGCCTATACTTTTTGTTGTTTTTACGTTATTTATTCCTAGTATTGTTTGTATTGATTTGTAGACTTACGATAACAAAATGTCTATATTTCGTTTAAACAGTTTTAATAATAATAAAAATTGTATATTACAAGTTAACTTTTTAATTACAATACTTACACATGTAATAATAATTCAACGATCACAAATAAATGTGGATAAAATAGATTAGCTTTACATACTGTCTGAATAATATTATAACAACAACAATAATAATAATAATAATAATAATAATAATAATAATAATAGAAATAACAACAATGATAATAATAATAATAATAATAATAATAATAATAATAGGCCTAATATTAATAATAATAATAATAATAATAATAATAAGGCGCAATAAAAAAAGAAAATAATACTAAAGGAAAGATACTGTAGACTGTGTATTTCTCCCTACCTGTCGTGTTATCGCACCGAACAGTACGTTCCTTAATACTTCCGAAAAAAAGTCTCGTGATTCGGTAGGGAATCGAACCGACGACCTCCAGATAACTAATCAGGTGCGATCGAAATATCAATGTATACCCGCTGTTACTTGGGGACTAGATTTAATTCTAGCCACGTCTAAGAGCAATTTCGGTGGTCTAGTGGTTATCTGGAGGTCCTGGACTAGATTCCTTCACAAACCACTGGTGAGATTTTTTTTTTCGAAAGTATTTTGGAAGGTACTGAGCATTTAGTACCGGTACGATAACACATCAAGTAGGACAAAACATCATTCCTATTGAAATACTTTTTATCCTTATTCGAAATAATAAAACTATTGGAATATGCCACAGCATAATATGCTTACTACACTTTACAACCGTGTCGAAATATTATGTACAAATATTTTAATAACGAATTAATGGAATAATTATAAAAATTATAAAAAGAAAACATCAGTTATTTATACTGATTGGAGCATGTTTCCGAATTTTTTGATATACACATTCAGGAGGAAAATAAAAAATATTCTACATGCAAAAGTAGCATAAAAATATAACAATCCTCATAACAAAATCTGGAATGCTATAAAACCAGTGTGACATAATAATAATAATAATAATAATAATAAGATTTATTAAGCGCACATCTCCACTAAAGTGCTCAAGGCGCTTGTGAAAACCATGAAAAAGCTTATCCTTTTAAACTAAAGGCTACCAGAAAAACGACCATAACCCACATCACTGCTTCCGTTTACCAGCAATTTAAGGTGCAAAGACCGGCTAGTACATGACTCACAGGTGTTCTCAGTTTTGTGGGCATCTAACTAAACAAATTAAAAAACAAAAAACAAAAAAAAATCAATTCACAATAAATTAATTTCCTTGAGCAACAAAAAATAGATGTGTTTTCAGAGCACGTTTGAACAAAGCAGTCGACGAACTTGATCTTATTTCAAGAGGTAATCTGTTCCACAAACGGGGGGCCACAACTACAAAAGATCTGTCACCCCATGACCTCATAAACCTGGGCTCAACCAGCAATCGTCTATCACCTGAACGAAGATTTCGTGATGGCACATGCCACACCAAGAGACTACGTAAATACTCTGGACCTTGGTCAAATTTCCTCGTCTCAGTTATAATTCTGGCGGATCTGTTCTGCAGCAACTGGAGACGGTGTAAAGAACTCTTCGGCAAGCCAATAAAAAGGGAATTTCCAAAATCGAGACATGAAGTGACGAATGCATGTATAATTTGCTCCGTAGCATCTCTTGAGAGGTACTTCCTAATTCGCTTTATATTACATATGGATATAAAAATGCTCAATAGAATATTAGTAGGCCGCCTGAACATTGATCCAAGTGTAAACGAATGCACGCTTAATTTGAAAAGTGGATAATAAATTCCATATAGAGGCATACTTCCCTCAGCGAAAACTAAAACAATGCTATACATGCAGTAAACCACCAATATATATATTATATATTATAAAATATATATACATATTGACATATTTTCATACAAGACGATTGTTTTAAAGCATGTTTCGAGAAGCATTCCTTATCATTTTGTAATAATTTGTTTTGTTTGGATTTCCGGTAGTGAAGTATTGTCACCATACCGTATTAGACTATATTCATTGACATTCCTCGGAGTTACCACACTCATATCTTAAGAGTGAAGAAGATGGCCAAAACTAAACTTTAGAGGCACGCCTCTATGAATAAGCCAAATGATTTATTTATTAAATTTGGAATGCTACTGGATTAATTAATGTCCTAGGACAACGTTCATAATATTGAGCCCAAATGATGTGGTATTTTACGTAAAAGTTCCCAGTACAGGGGCGGATCCAGAATTTTTCAAAGGGGTGGGGGGAACAACAGTTTCAGAATAGATAATTGAGTAGCACATAACATTAATACGCATTGAATCTTTAAAAATTTAGTGGCAAAAATATAATCTAAAAATCAAAGATTGTGGAGTTGAGTGTCAGAGCCTACAGGTTCGAATCCCGCCAGAGACATCTTTCAAACAACTGAACAACTTTTCGCTTAAGGGCTATGTTTGATACCATAACATCTTATGTTAAAGTAGAGGGGAAGGAATGTTGATTGTGTGATAATAAAAAGACTGACCCACACAAAACACAATTCAAAAAACGTGTGAAACAAAGTAATTAACTACACAATAGGCATCTACACTCATTGACCACTCAGAAATTGAAGGGATTCAAAAAGAACTGGACATTCACAAACATTACTTACGGTACACTGTACCTATCTATAATGCACAACTTGCTTTTGACTCATTTTCCGAAGGTTCAATTACATTCAGTATGACATTAATAATACCGGTAACTTCCCAGCTAACAATATTACGTTATAAGAACGTTATAATAACGTTACAGTTTGGTGATAAGAGCGTTGTTTTGTAGAACCAATGTAAGTAATTATAACCTAATTTCACAACGTCACAACGTTTGAACGTTCTTACAACGTTGTGTGAACGTTATTTTGTGACATACTTAACCACAACGTTCCTATGGCACTTTCTTATACTACAATCACGTGGAGCTAATTGCCGTACACCTTCATACAAAATGTTTTCACTTTCTAAGATAAATGTTATTTGGTTTTGTAAAGAAAACCCTGAATACCAATGAGAGTGCTAAGTACCTGGACGACCAGGTCTCATAACTTCAGCAGATTTATTAACATATATAGGGTCTCTAGTTGTTTCAGTCAGGTCAACGTAAACATTTTTTTGAACAGGTAGTGGAAATGTTTCCAGTGGTCGCTCTATTGGGGTAGGTGGTGTTTCATCGCTTTGTTCAATCGACTGTTCTTGTTCGTTTGTATTGAAACTCGCCTCGCTAACGTTGACATCAGTTGGTTCTAACTCTTTACCTAGACAATCGTTGGTGAGACCATTTTGAGTGTCGTCTGTTGCTGGGAGATTAAGTTTAGGTCGTGTACTGCATTCATACTATGGAAAAGCAAACGATCAGTTACGGTACTGGTAAGTAATATTGAAAGATAAAAAATAAATGAAAGTTTTCCAATATAATGGGTAACGAGATGAAAAGAACTGGCCAACGCCCCCACAATGTCATGGATACTACATTCGTTATGTTAATCTCTTTTGATTACTTTATGATGCAATAGCGATAGCAATAGTAATATTATATTCTGTTTAATTTTTCTATTTTCAATTAATTTATGCTATGTAATAGCAATAGCAATCCTTACAAAGGGATTAGGGATTGTTGTGTAGGCGATATATTGCCAAAAGCGAATTTATAGCTATCCTACTTATAGGTGGCATTCCTTTCACAAGAGGAGCATATACTTATATATAAGTATATATATATAAGTACCTGATGATGACCTATGGTCGAAAGTACTAGTACAATAAATATTTTATTTTTGAGACAGATACAGAACTTTGTTTGACTTATA
>NW_022699480.1:236543-247284 GCF_011630105.1 Anneissia japonica | reverse complement strand
GGTAAATACAGTGTAATAATAATGGTTGAATAGATTCAAATAACCGCCAGTTACATCGTATTACACAATGATAGTGCACCTCGAGAAGGCGTTAAGTACGGCTGGAAATAAATAGTAACATATAATAATAATCAAGCTGGCCGTTAACACTGTTAAATTATATATAAATCATCAAAGAAAGGTAAATACAGTGTTATATTAAAGGACATGATGGTACTTAACGCTCTCTCGAGGTCCACCATCATTGTGTAATACAATGTAGCTGGCGGTTATTTGAATCTGTTTAACAATGAAGCCTTTGTGGTTTATTGTTGATGACGCTCGCCTTGACAGCGAGGGGTCGCAGGTTTGAATCCTGCCTGAGGCATTTTATTACACAATGCATTTATTTAAGGACAACATTCGCTGAGAGCTATGCTACACGGTGTAACATCATGTCCTTTATTATAACACTGTTTTTACCTTTCGTTGATGATTTATATATATATATATACTGTAATTTAACAGTGTTAACGGCTGTGGGTGGGTGTGTGTGTGATTTAATTTGGTGATGCTATTGCGTACCGGTTTTGGATGTGTTAAAAAGAATTTATGAAAATGGTATGGATAATATTTACCTGTTATCACATATTGTGTCATCACACTTGACAGATAAACTCATATTTAAAAAACTTTTTATATATGCTTCTTTTAGTTGAATCTCAAGCTATAAAAAAAACCGAAAAATATCTGATGATCTGTTTGTTGCACATACCCGATTCTTATTATATCAATAGTAATAATAATATATAATACCAATAATGATAATAATAATGATGCTGATAATTGATGATGATAGTGATGTTGATGATGGTTATAATGGTAATGATAATAATAATATCATTATAGCCGTATTCTGTCGCTAGTTTTCTGCTATCGGTTATATTTGGGTCTGTAGTTATACTAGGCCTAATGCCTAATTATTTTTGAAGTATGGGCTTAAAAACGAATATTTCGTCTTGTCCTCAGCCATTAGATTCCTTGGGCTAACCCAACTATCTCATCAAACCCTAGTTGGACATTCGGGACACCACCATGTGTTAGTCAATTTCAACCTTACCATATTTGGGGTTTCATTTCTGGTTGTGTTAAAATTAAACGTCGTCTTCGGCTTATCCGTAGTCGTTGATACACTTGGGGTCAAATTAGTTGTTTGTGAATCAGACGTCGTAAACGTACTGCTGATTAGCGGAGACTGAGTGGTTTCATACCCTGTGTTTATTAAAGTCGGTATTGAATCAGACCTCGGAGCAGGTGCCGGCAACTTACTGCTGATTAGCGGAGACTGAGTGGTTTTATACTCTGTGGTTATGAAAGTCGGTGTTGAATCAGAACTCGGCGCAGGTGTTTGTGAACCAGAAGTCATCACAGATGTGGACAAATTAGACATCGTCACAGACGCAATGCTGGTTTGAGGTGATTGAGTTTCAATCCCAGTTTTACTGTATTCTTCTACATCTGTAGTGGTCGCATTTAGACCTGAGGTATTTAGACCGGTTGTTTGTGCATTAATCGTGCTTATATAAGTTGTAGAGTTTGTGATAGGCCTATAATTTGTTGGTGCTGTTGTAGTGTTTGCTTGACTCGATGTGGAATATACATTTACTAACACTATAAGTAAGCAACTCGCAATTTTGGAGGTCATTGTTGAATTGTGGTAAAGTTCACATGTGTTCAAAATTATCCAGTCAAGTTGGTCTTCAATTGTTTTAGCTGTAATTAAGGAAATACATGTTAAATACGTTTATTCTTGCTGGCCATGGAGTCATGCGATCGTAGTTAAATTCTTATTTTAATAAATATAGTTGCAATAGACTAATGCGCCACTGAGGGATGGCCCTCTTCTATTCTGCTGAAGTTCGATTTTCACGCCGCATCATTTAGGCTGTAACGATCAAGAGGAAATAGTCATTAAGAAACAGTAGGTAGCGGTAGCTTTTACTACGAAGAAGTGGGAATTCCGAATTAAGCAAATGCGCATGCGCAGTTACCAAATAACGTCCGTTAATTATTAAAAAAACACAGTGAGCATGCGCTTGGAAGTAAGTGACGTTATCAAGCCATGTCGAGCATGTGCAGTTACCAAAAAGGCGTCTCAGTAACCAAATAGCGGCTGTTAAGACGTTTTAAGAACCAAAAAGCGGCTGCGAAGAGGGTATGAAATAACGGGGAAACTATATATGGATGGAATATAATGAGAACTCGAGCGGGTTGAAACCCTCTATTTTGGCAATCTTTACAGCCAATTCATCTGTGTTCGTAAATGTATAAAAAGATCTCACATGAATCTTAATTAATGTTCATCAATGTTTCTCAAACCTGCTTATTGTTCAGCAAAATATACCAGTACATAAGCCCTATGATATTTGCTATTGCCAATATGTATGTTGTTAAATGAATAAACAATTAATATCAAAATAGTGATATAAAGTGCTTACCCAAACTTGATCACATGACAGAAGCATGGATAATGTATGTTTGTAAAGTTTTAAATAAATTTAGGAAGTTTAAAGATAAGAATATTGTTCCAATTATTAAGAAACATAAATGTATAACAGATCTCACATGGATATTAATTGATAATGATGATGATGTTCATCAATGTTTCTCAAACCTGCTTATTGTTCAACAAAATATACCAGTACATAAGCCTGTAAGGACTCATTTTAAAATTGTATTCCACAACTCTATCTGGAAGACGCCTGCTACTTCCAAATAAAGAAATTGTTTAAATTTATTCCCAGATCTCTACTTAGGTACTTCGCAACACCCTACAAATAAAAAAAAATACCATAGCTTCAATAATGTAAACTCTACAATATCTGTTGCTCTATAGGAAAATACAGTTACAGATTTATTTATTGAAACAGCTAACGTAAATACGATAACAAAATTTACACATAGAATAAATTTGGAAGTAGCTGTAGAGTATACACAAATTGAATAATTAAATAAGCTATAGAAGTTGCGGCGTTTTTTTTTATAGAAAATATTTCTTGTTAAAGTTCACATGTGTTGAATTGCGGTAAAGTTCACATGTGTTCAAAATTATCCAGTCAAGTTGGTCAATTTTTTTAGCAGAAATTATGAAAATACATGTTAAATACAACTTATTCTTGCTGGCCATGGAGTCATGCGATCGTAGTTGAAACCTTATTTTAATAAATAGAGTTACAATGGATTGATGCGCCACTGAGGGATGGCGCACTTCTATTCTGCTAAAGTTCGATTTATTTTTAATGCTACAGTACTGTGTTCTAGTTCGTGGGTCGACGTGTAATGACTTTCTCACGTCTCGAGTAATGTTCTAATTCTAGATCCTAGGATAGGATGGAATAGAATAAGAGCGTCACGGGATTATTTTTTACTAATTATATGATATGAAATACTTGGACCAGGACTGACTTCGTTCACAGACTTAATTCTGTTTGATTAAAAAAACAAATGATCTAGTCAGAAAATTATCCTCCACGATGGCCTTTAACAAAAATTTAGATTTTAGTTTTACCTACACGGCGGACTCAAATCTCAAAGCATCCTAAGTGTTCCATGCTAAATATATTTTGTTACTAGCCTAAGATATCGCGTACCGGATATTGTATAAGACCCACCTTAAAAATGTATAAAGTAATAGAATTCTTATTAGGAAAGGTTTGCTACCGTACGTCCGCATTTTTTAATCCACAATGGCCCACATGTTTGCAACAGTCCTGCACATGTCCGATCGTATTTTCACAGACCCTGGTATTTTATAGAGGCCCCTACTTAAACATATAATTAGAATTGCATCAAAGAAGATTAATGAAAAAGAAAATTCCTTTCCCACCAACTATGAAAACCTTTGTTTTGCCATTTTGAAATTTTATATTATATTTAAACTCAACGGTTATCACATGAGAGATTTGAAAATACACAAACGCAGCAATAGCCAAGATGACACGGAACCTAGAAAGTCTGTACGTTTACCATTTTTGGGACAGCTTTCTCACCGTATTCAACGCATTCTACAACTAGCCGATATTAAAGTTTTTCATAGTGCACCCAACAAACTATCAAGGACTCTTCAAACTCACAAGGATAAGCCACCAGCAAATAGCCAGCAAGGAGCTTATCGGATACCATGCGAATGCGGAAAGGTTTACATTGGTGAAACAGGTCGTGATCTCCGTATCAGGCTCAAGGAACACCAAGGCCATGCCAGGAGAGTTCAGGTGGTCTAGAAAACTATCTAGGTGCACCTTGCTGTGCTGCCAAATGATAAATGTGTCATCGACGTATCGTAGCCAAAGTTTGGGTTGTCGGGTGGCGGAATGAATAGCCAGCTGTTCGAATTCTTCGAGGGAGATGTTGGCAATGACTGGGGATAAAGGAGATCCCATGGCCGTGCCTTCAGTTTGTTCAAAGAATTGGTCATGCCATCTGTACTGGTAGGGTACCTGTACCGGTGAAGCAGGCTTGTCTTATAGCAAAACATCGTCTAGAAGAGGACCCTACTCTCCAAGACAGAACAGCACTCAACCCCGAACAGATCCACGACCTTCTTTTACTTTGTTTACTCTCTACCAGTTTACCATCTACCAAGAAAGGAGTTTGCAACACACTTATCAGAAGAGCAAAAAGCATCAGTGACCGCAACTCCATCCAGAAAGAGATGCAACATGTAAAGGAAGCCCTGAAACTCAACGGTTATCACATGAGAGATTTGAAAATACACAAACGCAGCAATAGCCAAGATGACACGGAACCTAGAAAGTCTGTATGTTTACCATTTTTGGGACCGCTTTCTCACCGTATTCAACGCATTCTACAACTAGCCGATATTAAAGTTTTTCATAGTGCACCCAACAAACTATCAAGGACTCTTCAAACTCACAAGGATAAGCCACCAGCAAATAGCCAGCCAGGAGCTTATCGGATACCATGCGAATGCGGAAAGGTTTACATTGGTGAAACAGGTCGTGATCTCCACACCAGGCTCAAGGAACACCAAGGCCATGCCAGGAGAGTGGAACAACAGAAGTCATCTATATTCATGCACTCCCACACACAACAACATCGTGTATGTTGGGATAAATCTGAACTGATAGCCACTGCACCATCTTGGCATTCCAGACGGACCAGAGAAGCTATAGAAATTCACAAACACGATACAGTACATCAAGATATTGGATTTGTCATCAGCGATATTTGGTTGTCCATGTTTAACCGGAACTAAACCAAATTTTTCCCGCCAAATCTTTCCCTCTACACTGGAAACTATGCCATTTTTTTGGCTTTCCTTCCCCCAGCTAGAACAATGCCACTGTCTTGGCTTTCTAGCCACGCCCCGCCCTTCTATTCAGACCGTGAATTTTAGCTTTTGTATAGCTTTTCACTGGTAGGCTCAGCCTTTGTTTAGTTTTCAACCAATCAGCAGCAAGTCTCATCACTCAAACATATAAGTATTTCCCTGTTTGAGATCGCTGCAGATATTATTCTCCTGAAGACGTTTGAAGCAAGTCAACCGAAACGTCGAGATATTCTCAACCAACAACAACAGTTCTTTTCAGAACTATCTACGTGGTGTACCGCAAGCATTAATTATATAAAATATCTCTATTAAAAACTAAGATATCTCTATTTAAAACTAAGATATCTTTATTTAAAACTAAGATATCTTTATTAATAAAAATATCTCTATTAATAGAGATATCTTAGTTTTAAATAGAGATATCTTAGTTTAAATAGATATATCTTAGTTTTTAATATAGATATCTGTCTTTAAAACTAAGATGTCTCTATTAACAGAGATATCTTAGTTAAAACTAAAATATCTCTATTTAAAACTAAGATAGGCCTATCTGTATTTAAAACTAAGATAGGCCTATCTCTATTTACGATTAAATAACAACTCGGCTCGCCATACTTTAGTGAAGTTGACGCAGGGCAGTCGCTTATTCAGTAGTCGACCTTCTCATTTACGTACACCTTGGGCTGAAAGCAGTTCGTAATTGAGAAAATTTGTAAATGAGAAGTTCGTAAAAATAGCGCCCTCAAGTTTAAAAACGCTAAGTTGTAGCCTATAACTAGGCCTGCCTACCAACATCTAGGCTTAATTTTGCATTTAATTGTTCAATAAACATGTATAGAAATCGTTGAAGAATCAATTAAATGTTAATGCAAGACAAATTAATATTAAATATCGATTCATAATAGGCTAAGGAAATCGTTCCATGGATAGACCGACCTAATCTTCCATGTCACTAATAGGCTGACTGTTCAACATACAGTGGGGGTTTAGCCAAGGTTTAGCTGGGCCTAGCAGCAGCTCTCTGCTAACTTTAGCAGGCATCTCTCCGTAATTTGTAGCAAATTAGTAAACAAACATTGGCTTATTATTTATGTAATTTACTCAAGGTATTTTTGTATAATTTTAAAAAAGAAACGGTTCCTATTTTTTGACCTTCCTGACTTCCAAACATGTGGTTTTGGTTGGTACCTGTGGCGTTGAATGATGGGTAATTGCTGATGTCATCTTCTAAAAATAGAGCAGCTTGCTAATCGTTTTTTGACAGTGAAAAACAAATAATATAGATGCTTATTGAATATCCGAAAAGTGATTTATTCTTAAAAGGATAAAAGGTTGATGTTACCATACATTTATACTCGAACTAGCTGATTCGATTTACAGTGCATTTAGACCGCAGGTAACCATAAGACAGAGTAGGGTAGGCCCCCCTGGTATAGGCTGCCTAGCCTTGCAATTAGCCTAGAAAAGGTAGGCCTAGCAACATGCAATGCCTGCCTGAATTTTGGCTAGTTTTGATTATTTTACATCATGTATTGGTTTGACTTTTCTAAGCCTAAAGTAGTACGATGTATTTATGAAATGTACTGTATAACTAGTACTATAATGCATTTTTTAATGACCTTTGTAATTCGTTTTTCCTAAAAATAAATAAAAATAGCAAAAACTAGATGAATAAATCTAGCGATGACGTCATCGGCCGAACGTTCGTAAAATAGAAGGTTTGTAAATGGGAAGGTCGGCTACTGCACGATCAATACCAGCAACGTTAACTAACAAGAGCCTAACAGTTATAAGTGTACACAGAGAACGAGCACTTGACTTGATGATTTGTTAAGAGTCCAAATGCTGGGATAACGCTGGTGTAATTGATATACATTCCTGTCAACCTTGAGAAATTTCAAGATCGGGTGACACCTAATGAGTGCCGAAGGCATGAACAATGGCTGGGGTCCAGGGGCCGCCAAGGTCGGGGTCCAGGGGGCCTGGACGCTTTGGCTTAAATGGCATATCTAATCGATATTAGTGAGTTTATAATGATCTCAGATACAGTAGTTATTGAAACATGGGGGTAGAATGTTATGATGAATGGTGTTAGTTATAGTATTCATTACAAATTGAACAAAAAAATTGAAAAAAATTGAAAACAAAATTTACTTAAATTTTAGGATAAGCGTAAGTTTTGCCGGTGTTTGCGTAATACCGTAAAATTTTATTGGAATGCGTAAGACTTACGGTGAATGCGTACGGGTTGACAGGTCTGGATATAAAAGCCAATAGATATATGCAATTTTGTTATTGGTAAATGTTTTACCTTTAGTATTTTATTGGTATAATTTATTAACAAGTGAAGTTTAAATATTTAGTTACTCTATGTTATTAAATAGGACAGTGTTTTTTTTCGATATTATAATGCACCGTCAATGATAATGCTTGACACTTTACGCTCAAAGGCCTATTTCATTTTTAAAAGGGGGAAAATTAACATTGTGAAATTGGCTAGCAAAATTAATTGCTCCCATCGGTCTGTCTGTCATTTCAAGGCCACACAATTTTTACATTTGTAATAAATATACTGAGCATTTAAATAAAAATAGCAAGTACATGGATAGAAGCGTTACCCGTTAATGTTGTGATTTTATAAATTATAATTGCATATCAGGTCTGCTATGAGAAAATAATCCCCCCACCCCCCAGATGTTAGCCGCAGGCCACGGAGTCAAACTTCTTCCACTCTAAGTCCAGATGCGGATTCAGGAATTCGAAATAGAGGAGGCCCAAGGAGGGACTTTCACAGATAGAGGATCTATACCCTATCATGTTTGGGACTGAGGCCTGAAAATTTATGAATATGGCACCTCTACATCATTGGCCGGAAATGGCACTCTCAGATTTGAATATAATTTTCTTTTCAACTCAACTGAGGTATGTGGGGGTGTGAGGCTGCCTGAAGTCGCAGCTGGTATTTTAATTAAGTGTAACATAATAATAATTGTAATAAAATATTTTTATTGTAATAAAACCATATATTTATACGTTTTGCTGCTGCTATTGTAGTTTCTATTGTTTTTGTAGTAGTAGTAATAATGCGAATACACAAATGACATTGTCTTGTTTTATTTTTTTAATTTTTATAGGCCCTATACACATTTATTCACATACATTTTGTACGGATTTGACGAGCAAATGAGTATCCCTTTTTGGATGAATAAAGGTGATTTTATCTTCGGCCCTATTTTATCTTTAACATAAGACATTAATATTGCTGCATAGGATGTAGAATTATTTAAAATAGTGTATAACATTTAGTTGTATTAAGCAGGACACTCACTGCGTCGTACGACGTATCCACATTTGCTTCCGGCGAGCAATAGACGACGCAACGCCGTCTGCTGATTGTCAGTGGCAATCTGAACGGATCCCCATTAAAAAGACGATCGTTGGGTCCGCGTCTTCGCGTGCGTTCTTCGTCGCACGCAGTGAGTAACCGGCTTTAAAGAATCTGCAATGCCTTCCTTATGTGGTCATATTTTAATGTAATTTTAGTTTTAGTAGGCCTAGTATTCGGCTTACGTAGGCCTATTGTGTGTGCCATCCTTTTGATGTACAGGCTACTGTTTATCAGAACGAAATAAACGATAAACTAATAATATGTTTACCTTTTTCGCCCTGTTAGACCCAAGCTCAATTACTCTTATTTCCCCTCACTGTCAATTACTCTATACATCGCCTCAACCTATCACCCATGTCCTAGTGCAAACACGGGAAAGATGTAATTAGAGTGTTTTGCGGTCCACCAGCATTTGCAGGTTACGAAATATACTAAACCAGAGACCCAAATTTTAAATAGAACCGTATTTATTCGAATAAACGCCCAGCGTTTATTATTAAAGGGTTTTGAAAGGGCGTTTATTCGAGGGAGGCGTTTATTTGTTGGCGTAAAATGAATACGTACGTATAATCACCTAATTTCACTGCATAAGTACGGCCAAAATGTGTTTTTGTATGATCATAAAGACATTGACAACCAGGTTGACAGAATGTAATTCTACTGGAGTAGAACATTAATAAAATGTATGGAGAATGATGATGCTTCCAGTAGTTTTGTTTACAGGTATTTAGGGGGCGTTTATTAAAAAATAAATAATATTATAGGGAGGCGTTTATTCCAAATGAGGCTCTGGAGGGGAGTTCATTCAAAGCGGCGTTTATTCGAGTAAATACGGAATATGATAGAGTGCAACACAATTCACACACACACACACACACACACAAACACACTCCTTCTCTTTCACAAAATTGAAACACAACCAGGAAGTGCATTAATGTCTGTATACAATGGACTTTTTACGACGCACACGTGTACAATAGGTCTATTTCGTACCAGGAAACGAAGCATATTATACTATTTCATTGGGATTTAGCATCAGTGTGTGCCAGTATATCATGCTTTACTATGATGTAATATAGGCATATACACTATTTCAGATTTAGTAATGTTGTTTCTGTCATTGTTAATATGCTTATAAGTATTCCAATGATAATTGCAAGTTGTTGACATAATAATGGTTACCAGAAATCATGAAGCCTAAGTCACATCATCATTTTTGTGCTAAAGATAAATTTCTCCCTCCCCCTCTCCCTAAGCTTTTCAACATTTAATTTTTTAAAAACGAGAAAAAAATTGTGAGCCTGAGAGTGCCATTTCCGGTTATAGGTGCCATAATTATCAATTTTGGTGCTGAGGACCTTCCATCTGTGAAAAGCCCTCTCTGGGCCTCCTCTATTTCAAATTGATGGATCCCTTACTGAGTACGGTATGTATGGTTTTAAACACAATACAATCCTTATATAAGCCACATGCACCTGAATTATCCTGCCCACCATACACATACTGTTTGTTGATAAAGCTAAATTACTGGCCTTGACTATCCTTTCTTAACAAATCAATGATCGCATTATGATTATTCCTCCCGGTTGGTGTGCCAGTCCTATCTGATACAATGCCTATATAATGTTCCTGATATAATCCTAAAGCCACAACTTAATTATGTCGTCAACTTACCAACCTCGTTGATGTAAGTTTGTGCGAGGTGTTGAGGCAGGGATGACAAGCCTATAAATGTCGGACTGCACAGCATAAATCGCGGTCGCCGGTCCATTTCCTGTTCCAATGAGCACTCAGGCATGTCTCTACATACAATACATTCAATATAATAATTGTGTTTCCTGATTTCTACTTTTTTTTAGTTATCTTTGTGTCTAAGCTTCAAGAAATGCCTTTTTACTGCAACGATATCCGGTTTCCTGTGCCTGTTAACCGGCCTAAATATGGGTACCTGTTTTTTGTACAGCATTGGATTTGGGTGATTGATATGCAATGGGACGCGGGAGGAGTAGCATTTTCGCTGACTT
>NW_022699480.1:233778-234265 GCF_011630105.1 Anneissia japonica | reverse complement strand
TAGGATGGTCGAACGTTTCGTTTGGGTCTATACGCTACCCTAGCTGCACTGATAAGACCTGGAAGGCCGAAACGGATCCGTCTGCAGATATTGGGATTCCTTCCAGGGATGCTTAGTTTATTTTGTCATTCTGATCGGATTTTCTCTACTGTTCCGTTTTAATTTTAAATAGTTTTGCATTATGTGGCCATTTGCTGTTTTATGGGTTTTTTCCATTTGCCTTTTAAAATTTATATATATATATATCACTAATAAAATTCAAAAATATGACGATACTTTTGAGAACGATCATTTCAGGCAATGCCTGAACAATTTAATAAGGCCTAGCCATTGCTAGGCCTTACGCTACGTATATGTTTCGACAGATCCTACTGTCATCATCAGTGTACAGAGATTCCATATAGGCAATCTTATTTAAACGAAGTGAAGTTTGTAATACGTCAATCTATACGTAATTCAACCGTATCAAGTTGTGAACACCAAGATC
>NW_022699480.1:227729-233719 GCF_011630105.1 Anneissia japonica | reverse complement strand
GTTAAATTAACATGGTAAAGTTGTTTGTTGAGTGAGGGCTGCTCCCATTGAATATGTAATGCCTCCTTTATTTTAAGATGATGAATTGATGGGGCGGAGTCAAGAATACGGAAACAGTCCTCACTACACGTTTGCATGCATTTGCGTGAATTCTTAAGGTGTTTTAATATGTGAGAGTTCCTGTCCATTGCCAAGTGCTCGCGCACGCGTGTTGAGAAGTGTCGGCTAGTTTCTCCGACATAGCTGGCATTACAGTCAGCACACACAAATTTATATACAACACGAGAGCGGAGACCGGCAGGGACAGGATCCTACACTGAAAACAAATTTTTGATTTTGAATGAAGAAAAAACCAACTTAAATTCAAAATCATTACATAATTGCTTAGAAAGCAAACGAACTTTATGAGAGGCAATCTTAGAAAAAGGGCCGATATATGGAATTTTGAAATAAAGGGTGGTGGTGGGTGTGGTATCTCCAATGGCCTCAGGTGGTTTTGAACGTTTATTGGGGGAGCATACAGAATCAAGATATTTCGAAATTATTTTATTGATAATGTGTAGCGGAAAGCTATTTTTCCTTAGGATGGATATTAAGACTTTAATGTCTTCATGAAAACCCATCCAGCTACAATTAATTTTGAATGTCCTGTCAACTAGCGTCCGAACCAGTCCGAGTTTGTAATTGAATGAACAGAAACTAAAATAATTAGTGAGGAGCCCAGTAAATGTAGGTTTCCGGAAGACAGAAGTAGATGCTAGCCCGTGTTTTGATTTAGAAATTAACACATCCAGGAAAGGAAGTTTTTGTTCAACCTGTTTCTCAAAGGTAAGCTTAATGTTAGGGTGACGTGAATTAAGATATTCAAAAAATATAGAAACGTCCTCCTCATTGCGGAATAAACAAAAAATATCATCAACATATTACGTCTATAAAATAAGACGCTGGGACTTTTGTACTGTTCAAGCCATATCTTTTCATGGTGTCCCATGAAGAGATTTGCCAGAACAGGGGCTAAAGGGGAACCCATGGATACCCCGTCAATCTGATCATAAACGAAACCTTTGAACAAAAAATGTGTTTTTATTCATGACCTTGGTGTTCACAATTTGATACGGTTGAATTACGTATAGATTGACGTATTACAAACTTCACTTCGTTTAAATAAGATTGCCTATATGGAATCTCTGTACACTGATGATGACAGTAGGATCTGTCGAAACATGTATGTAGCGTAGGAAATACTCGAGGAATATAAGATGTGTATAAGAGACAGGTGTAAGTCTTCCACGTCAGTACACAGCCTCTCCTTACTCAATACTCCTACACAGCCTTCTCGTGGCCACCCACGGAAACTAGTGTCAAACGATTCTAGGCTGATGTGTAGTGGATCACGGTGCAGCAAAGGGCCCCAGAGATGCAGAAGGGCAAAGGCTATGGGAGTAAACCCTATACAAATCAGGTGCTGAGCCCCTAATGCGGTGTTTTGTTTTATATAAGCAATCTTCCGGCAGCTCCTGCAGCCAAGCTGGTGCCAAATGTACTGCTCCTGCTCTGTCTCTTATACACATCTCCCCTACTCAGCGGGTCCCCTTAATAGGGGTTTTCTTTAAAAAGCAAATTATACAAAGTGACTAAAACGTTAAAGACACACAATTAATTCTTCTAGTTTAATTGCAAAATGAGTAACAATTAGAATTTTGGCTAATAACTTGTATTATATTAAACACAAGTATTATGTGTAGCTTAACATCAACCTTGACTTCCTATACAATCGAACTTGGAATTTGTTACAGAAACAGATAACTGTTTGATTATTCAACTAATTATGGATCATTTAATGTTAAAATGTATATTTATTTATTTATTCACCAAAACGATAGCGGACAGAAATCCGCCACTTACAACATGGGTAACAAACGACAAGAATGGAACAAACACACAAGCATAATGAATATAAACTAATCATGCCTAAAACGCTACGACGGGAAGTAGGCAAATTAGAATTAAATATATCACAGATTGGCCTGAACTGAATTGTTATATGAGGAATTAATTCTACTAATAAACCCGTTTTTAATATTGATTCTACTAAAACTAAGTATATCATTATTTCTTAAATTACAGACAGGAACACGAAGGTAAAAATTAGATATTAATATTTTTTTGTTAACATCTTTCATTAGAATGGATATAAACATGGATATTTTGTATAGCTTGACACCAATCATTAATTCCTACTTATAATATAAGTACGGTAGTTGCCAAGTTGTAATTGTTTACTAATTTAATTAATTATTGGTCAAAGATAAACACATTGTAGTATAGTTAAAAACAGGGCCCCCGTGACCGTTTTTCGGGGACTAGTGTTTCTCAGCTGATTTAGCATCACTGGGTATAAATTTTTAAAAATGAGTGGGGGTGAGCATTCAGAAAAAGGGCGGAACATGTTTTTTAGCGGCCATTTTAAAAATTAATATAATGGCTCATAACTTTACTTCTACTCGATGGAAAGAGGTAAATCTGGTGTCTAACTAAATGTTATTAGGATCACTGAATTCAATGAAACATTTCGAAAACCTAGGATGGCAGCCATTTTGAAATTCAAGATGGCTGCCATAAAACCTGTCAAAAAATCAGTATTTCAGTATAATCCCACAACTCCTCTATGAAAAATGACAACTTTGGGTCTAATCAAGCTTTAGTCTCTCTGAGTCCAATAAACATTATAGTTTCAAAAAATGGGCACCACAAAAACTGTCGCAAATCGAAATATTTTGGTTTGTAATTCCAATTCTCAATTAAAAATGGTAAATTTGATGTTTAATATGTTATTGTGCCCTCTGAATTTAATAAACATGGTTTCAAAAGCTAAGATGGCAGACATTTTAAATTTGAAAATGGAGGCCTCAAAAACTGTCGAAAATCTAATATTTTGGTACGTAATTTCGATTCTCCTCAATCAAAAATAATAAATTTGGCTTCTAATCATAGGTTATTGTGCCCTCTGAGTTCAATACACATGGTTTCAAAAAGCTAGGATGGCAGTCATTTTGAAATTCAAGATGGTCCGTCACAAAATTTGAATATTTCCAAATGAGTATTTTTGTACAAAAAAATAAAAAAGAGTTATTGATATACAATATTTAGCTGAAGTACTTAATCTTTGTCTGGTGGAAATTTTGCAAGTGACTTTTTGCTTTTGCAATCACTGTATAATGAATGACTTGAATTTGAAAATAGTTACCAATCTTGCTTTTTGCAATCATGTTTACTGGAATCAGAGTGCACAATAACATGTGATTAGACACCAAATTTATCATTTTTGCAATTACATACAAAAACATTCGATTTTCAACAGTTTTTGTGGCGGCCATTTTGAATTTCAAAATGGCTGCCATCCCAGTTTTTGAAACCATGTATATTTAAATCAGAGGGCACAATAGCATATGAATAGACACCAAATTTACCATTTTTGGTTGAGGAAAATTCCTAGCTTTATGAAACTATGTTTGTTGAACTCAGAGAGACTAAACACACATGATTAGACCAACATTTACCATTTTTCATAGATCAGATGTGGAATTATACTGAAATATTTGATTTTTGACAATTTTTACGGCAGCCATCTTGAATTTCAAAATGGCTGACGTTTTAGGCTTTCGAAACATGTCTCAGTAAACAATAATAACATATAGTTAGACACTAGATTTACCTTTTACATCGAGTAGAAATAAAGTTATGAGCCATTATCTTAATTTTGGCGGCCATTTATGCTAAAAAATATGTTTTCTGGCCGTTTTCTGGAAGCTCACCTTCGCTCATTTTTTTAAATTTATACCCGAGTGATGCCAAATCAGCAGAGAAACCTTGGTCCCCGAAAAATGGTCAAGGGGCCCTCTTTTTCACTATACTATCAGTTTCAAGTCATTTCTGGTTACACAGTTTTCGTTAGAGGAAAATAATCATGGGAATATAAATATGATATAGCTTATTATGAATAATAGCTCGGAAGATAAATATTTTCAGATTTCACAAGCTAATTAGCATTAATTAGATGGGGGATAAAGCAATAGCGCGAGTAGCTAGGTGGGAACGGGCCCCAGTGCAAGATGTTAAGCGTCAACCGAAGACCTAAAGTTCCGACATTTAAAATTTTTAGGAGCCGCTAAATACGCTAAAGAAGAATATTTCTCCGCCAGGAGATTACATATTTCCAGTTGTGTAGGTGGGGGGGGGGGGGGGGGGGGGGGGGGGGGGGGGGGGGGGGGGGGGAATTGAAGCGTCTATTGCATTTACATGCCACTGACTAGCCCAAGGGTGAATATGAAGCTAAGTGTGTAAGTCTTCCACGTCAGTACACAGCCTCTCCTTACTCAATACTCCTACACAGCCTTCTCGTGGCCACCCACGGAAACTAGTGTCAAACGATTCTAGGCTGATGTGTAGTGGATCACGGTGCAGCAAAGGGCCCCAGAGGTGCAGAAGGGCAAAGGCTATGGGAGTAAACCCTATACAAATCAGGTGCTGAGCCCCTAATGCGGTGTTTTGTTTTATATAAGCAATCTTCCGGCAGCTCCTGCAGCCAAGCTGGTGCCAAATGTACTGCTCCTGCTTTCTTTTGGATCACACCTGTAAGGTCGAGAGGGGGGTTTTGGCGACGGGCAACTCAGGAACTCCATACAAAATTCCCAACCCTGCGTTGTGGAAAGGCCTCTCCAGTGTCACTGTCAATAGTGACAAAACCAATATGGGGGACAACAGTTACGAGTGATAGCCTTAATCGACTGGCGTAGAAAAGGGGCGCTACGCGTTGTTCCCGAAGCTATCTTAGTTAGCAGTAAGGTGGGACTCATGCCTAAGCGTGTACACAAAACCAAACGTCCAGAACATCAATTCCTGACGTATACGAGAAGTTCACTGAATCTATCGAGCAGTCTCTCCAAGATTGACCAACATCATCGGTCGAACATAGATGGAACTTCATACGTGATGTTACATATAACACAGCCATAACAACTTTGGCAAACCCGAAAGAAAGAGCCCTGACTGGTTCAAGGCTCAGATTAAAAATTTAGAACCCGTTATCGACGCCAAGTATCCGAGTAGATATGGTTAACTACAAAACGGATCCCTCCAAGAAGAAGCTCACAGCTCTCAGGAAGACAAAGAGTGTTGCCCAACGAACCGCAAGACGTTGTTCAAATAATTATTGGCTGAATCTCTGTCAGAGCATCTAACTCTATGTTGACCATGGAAATACTCGAGGAATGTACGAAGGTATAAAGAAGGCGGTTGGTTCAACTATCAGTAAGTCCTTCTTCCGGCGTTATAATTACTGACCCAAACAAACAGATAGACAGATGGATAGAGCACTATCAGGAACTTTATTTGCAGGAGAACATCATGTCTGATACTGCAATCAACAATATTGGGTGCATTGAAGAGCTAGACAACCTGCCATCCACGGTAGAGTTGGGAAAAGCCGTCAGCTCCCTTCCCAGTGGTAAAGCCCCAGGCAAAGATGATATCCTCCCTGAAGTCATTAAAGGTGGTAAACACTCTTCTCTCTTTCATCATCTTTAAGAACTTCTATGTGAGTGCTGAAAGGAAGGAACAGTTACTCGCCAATAGGGTATATCCAGAGTCGCAATGCGGCTTCAGAAGCGAACGATCGACCACCGACATGATATTTTCCTTACGACACCTGCAGGAGAAATGTTGAGAGGAGAGACGTCCATTATACATCGCGTTTATTGATCTAACCAAGGCCTTTGATTTAGTCAGTAGAAAGGGTCTTTTTACACTGCTACAAAAGATCGGATGTCCACCCAGGCTCCCAAAGTTGATTATATCAATTCATGAAGACATGCAAGGTACTGTGCTGTACAACGGCAGAACATCAACTCCTTTTCCAATCAAGAGCGGAGTTAAGCAGGATTGCGTCAGGGGTGGCGCCATGATTTGCCCGACGGAAGGGGGGGGGGCGA
>NW_022699480.1:219798-227587 GCF_011630105.1 Anneissia japonica | reverse complement strand
CTCTTAGTCTAAAGAAGAGTTATGTCATGGGTCAGGATGTCAGCAGCGTCCCCAACATTGCTATTGATAACCACACCCTTGGGGTGGTAGAGAACTTCACATATTTTGGTTCTATAATTTCCAACATCCTGTCCCTTGATGCCGAGATGAACAAGCAACTGCAACGGCACGGCTGTCAAAGAGGGTATGGGAGAACACCATGCTGACGATAAACACGAAGATGAGGGTGTATCAAGCTTGCGTGCTTAGCACATTAGTGTATGGAAGTTAGGCCTGGTTACGTGTATAGACACGTCAAAAACATCGGCTGAATGCCTTTCATATGCGCAGTCTCAGACGTATCTTTGGTGTCACATGGCAGGACCGAAAACAATGATATTCTGAAAAAAGCATGAATACAAAGCATATTTGCTCTTTTAACCCAACGACGTCTGAGATGTCTTGGCCATGTTTGCCGGATGAAAGATGGCAGAATCCCAAAGATATGTTGTATGGGGAGCTAAGGATCGGGGTTAGACCCGTTGGAAGACCTGCACTCTGCAAACGTGACATGAAGGCTTGTGACATCAACCCATTAACCTGGGAAGCCACTTCCCAGGATCTCAGCGACTAGAGGCAAAACATCAAAGCAGGAAATATTAGAAGCGAACAAAGGAGATCTGAGTTATGGAAAGAAAAAAGTGTGCGCAGAAACCAGAGGTTGACATAACCACTCCCGCATCTAGACACTGAGTTCACATACAGAAAGTGTAACAAAATCTGCAATTCTAGAATTGGATTATGGGAAAATTAAAAGTGTGGAAGGCTCATTTCCCGCAATCTATGAATCAAAACTTTCCCGGGCGAGGACACCCGGACCCATTACTATTTTGAGTTCATCGATTTATGGAAAAAAAAAATGTTTGTTTTAATTACACACATAATGGGCCTATATTTACTGTAATAAAGATGAGAACAATTTAGCTGACCTTTTTTAAGAGGGGAAAACATTAAAAGACACTTCAGAAGCCGGGAAAGCTCATTTCCCACCATCTAGGAATCAAAATTTTCCCGGAGCAGGATCCCAAGACCCCTTTCTCTTTGTGGTTCATCGATTCGTTAAATCGTTTTAAAAATTGGGAAACCTAAACCTTTAATGACTTAAATGCAATTCAAAAACACATCAGAACTCGGAAAAGCTCATTTCCCGCCATCTACGAATACAAACTTTTCCCGTTCTCTTTGGAGTTTACAGATTCATGGAAAAAATATTTATGCAACTACTAAATTATTTTATGAGTATACACACATAGGCCTATTTACTGTAATGAGAATAAGAAAACTTTACCTGACCGTTTGCAAGAGGGGATAAAACCTTGAATTTTGAAGAACTTAAAAGTCGGAGGGCCAAAGTGAATTTCTGATTCAACTCCGAGGGCCGCACCCAATCTTTGATATTTTAGTGCACTTCCAAAAACTTTCATACACGGTTTTATGGCCACTTTATTCTCAGTTTTAGTATTACACTTTACAGATCGGTGCCGGGCCGCAAAAAAAGAAGGTGTTTTCTAGCCAAAAATAGTTGGCGGGCCGCACACATAAGGTTTGTAATTGTTTTTCACGGGCGGCAAAAAAATCACAGGTGGGCCGCACTTTGAAAACCTGTGATTTAAAAAATGTTTATTGCCTACCGTACGCAGGTAACAATAGCTGTATAATGATGAATATTCAAATTAGTGCAATTACAGTAAATGTATACAGCGTTTTATATGTACTAACTTCAGTTTCTGGGAAGATTGGGAATATTTTTACTGCATCTTTATATTTAAACATGGATCTGGATGTGGATGAGTACTCCTCAACGCCCCTAAAAGGAGCAAAGGTTTGATATATCTTCGATGTGTTAAACAAAAGAGACATCAAGTTTAGCTTCCAAAAGAAGAAATTAACATGTTTTGCTAGCCACATGTGATAGTTCCTGATTTGCACGAAATTATAGGGTGCCATACGCAGCAAAAGTCCATGTTAAAATCAAAATGCAATTGCAAAATTCAATGTCTAATTTATCAGAACGTAGGTGTAAATTTCTCAAAATGTAGATCTAGTTTCCCAAAATGAATTTCTAATTTTTCAAAACGTAGTTCAAATTCAAAAACGTAGGTCTGACTTGATCAAACGCCCTCTCCAAATCCTATTCCAAAACAGAAATCAAAAACCAGCCTGGTTATGAAATGCATTTGACAACAATACTAGAAACGGACTTTTGCTGCAAAACTAATCAGCCAAGCATGACGTGGGCCTGTTCCATTAATGATGGGGGAATCATTTTTCGCTGCAGTCCAATGCCGTGAACAACGCTTACCAGTGCGTCTGCTAATTTTTAATGGTCAGGGTACCGCGATCACGAGCCCTATACAGGGCCCCCGTGACCGTTTTTCGGGGACTAGTGTTTCTCAGCTGATTTAGCATCACTGGGTATAAATTTTTAAAAATGAGTGGGGGTGAGCATTCATAAAACGGGCGGAACATGTTTTTTAGCGGCCATTTTTAAAATGGCCTCCAAAATTAATATAATGGCTCATAACTTTACTTCTACTCTATGGAAAGAGGTAAATCTGGTGTCTAACTAAATGTTATTAGGATCACTGAATTCAATGAGACATGTTTCGAAAACCTAGGATGGCAGCCATTTTGAAATTCAAGATGGCTGCCATAAAACCTGTCAAAAAATCAGTATTTCAGTATAATCCCACAACTCCTCTATGAAAAATGACAAATTTGGGTCTAATCAAGTTTTAGTCTCTCTGAGTCCAATAAACATTATAGTTTCAAAAAATGGGCACCACAAAAACTGTCGCAAATCGAAATATTTTGGTTTGTAATTCCAATTCTCAATTAAAAATGGTAAATTTGGTGTTTAATATGTTATTGTGCCCCCAGGATTTAATAAACATGGTTTCATAAGCTAAGATGGCAGACATTTGGAATTTGAAAATGGAGGCCTCAAAATCTGTCGAAAATCTAATATTTTGGTACGTAATTTCGATTCTCCTCAATCAAAAATAATAAATTTGGCTTCTAATCATAGGTTATTGTGCCCTCTGAGTTCAATAAACGTAGTTTCAAAAAGCTAGGATGGCAGCCATTTTGAAATGCAAGATGGTCCGTCACAAAATTTGAATATTTCCAAATGAGTATTTTTGTACAAAAAAATGAAAAAGATTTATTGATACACCATATTTAGCTGAAGTACTTAATCTTTGTCTGGTGGAAATTTTGCAAGTGACTTCCATATGCTCACCTATGGCTCCTGTCGTGGTTTGCTTTTGAAATCACTGTATAATGAATGACATGAATTTCGAAATGGTTACCAATCTTGCTTTTTGCAATCATGTTTACTGGAATCAGAGTGCACAATAACAGGTGATTAGACACCAAATTTATCATTTTTGCAATTACATACAAAAATATTCGATTTTCAACAGTTTTTGTGGCGGCCATTTTGAAATTCAAAATGGCTGCCATCCTAGCTTTTGAAACCATGTATATTGAATTAAGAGGGCACAATAGCATATGAATAGACACCAAATTTACCATTTTTGGTTGAGGAAAATTCCTAGCTTTATGAAACTATTTGTTGAACTCAGAGAGACTAAACACACATGATTAGACCAACATTTACCATATTTCATAGATCAGATGTGGAATTATACTGAAATATTTGATTTTTGACAGTTTTTACGGCAGCCATCTTGAATTTCAAAATTTCTGACATTTTAGGCTTTCGAAACATGTCTCAGTAAACAATAATAACATATAGTTAGACACTAGATTTACCTTTTACATCGAGTAGAAATAAAGTTATGAGCCATTAAAAAAATATGTTCCGGCCTTTTTCTGGAAGCTCACCTTCGCTCATTTTTTTAATTTATACCCAAGTGATGCCAAATCAGCAGAGAAACCTTGGTCCCCGAAAAATGGTCAAGGGCCCTGTTTTTCACTATACTATTAGTTTCAAGTCATTTCTGGTTACACGATTGTCGTTAGAGGAAAATAAACATGAGAATATAAATATGATATAGCTTATTATGAATAATAACTCGAAAGATAAATATTTTCAGATTTCACAAGCTAATTAGCATTAATTAGATGGAGGATAAAGCAGTAGCGCGAGTAGCTAGGTGAGAACGGGCCCCAGTGCAAGATGTTAAGCGTCAACCGAAGACCTAAAGCTCCGACATTTAAAATTTTTAGGAGACGCTAAATACGCTAAAGAAGAATATTTCTCCGCCAGGAGATTACATGTTTCCAGTTGTGTAGGTGGGAGGAAAAAACATCGCGACGAAGGGGGGGGGGGGAATTGAAGCGTCTATTGCATTTACATGCCACTGACTAGCCCAAAGGTGAATATGAAGCTAAGTGTGTAAGTCTTCCACGTCAGTACACAGCCTCTCCTTACTCAATACTCCTACACAGCCTTCTCGTGGCCACCCACGGAAACTAGTGTCAAGCGATTCTAGGCTGATGTGTAGGGGATCACGGAGCAGCAAAGGGCCCCAGAGGTGCAGAAGGGCAAAGGCTATGGGAGTAAGCCCTATACAAATCAGGTGCTGAGCCCCTAATGCGGTGTTTTGCTTTATATAAGCAATCTTCCGGCAGCTCCTGCAGCCAAGGTGGTGCCAAATGTACTGCTCCTGCTTTCTTTTGGATCACACCTGCAAGGTCAAGAGGAGGTTTTTGGCGACGGGCAACCCAGGAACTCCATACAAAATGCCCAACCCTGCGTTGTGGAAAGGCCTCTCCAGTGTCACTGTCAATAGTGACAAAACCAATATGGGGGACAACAGTTACGAGTGATAGCCTTAATCGACTGGCGTAGAAAAGGAGCGCTACGCGTTGTTCCCGAAGCTATCTTAGTTAGCAGTAAGGTGCGACTCATGCCTGTACTCATGCGTGTACACAAAACCAAACGTCCAGAACATAAATTTCTGACGTATACAAGAAGTTCACTGAATCTATCGAGCAGTCTCTCCAAGATTGACCAACATCATCGGTCGAACAGAGATGGAACTTCATACGTGATGTTACATATAACACAGCCATAACAACCTTCGGCAAACCACGGTAGAGTTGGGAAAAGCCGTCAGCTCCCTTCCCAGTGGTAAAGCCCCAGGCAAAGATGATATCCTCCCTGAAGTCATTAAAGGTGGTAAACACTCTTCTCTCTTTCATCATCTTTACGAACTTCTATGTGAGTGCTGAAAGGAAGGAACAATGCCTCAGAATATGCGTGACGCCAACATTGTTACGCTTTACAAGAACAAAGGCGAGTGCAATAATTATCGAGGAATCTCCCTTTTAAGTATCGTTGGTAAAGTTTTTGCCCGTGTAATCCTTAACAGGTAGCAGTTACTTGCCAATAGGGTATATCCAGAGTCGAAATGCGGCTTCAGAAGCGAACGATCGACCACCGACATGATATTTTCCTTACGACACATGCAGGAGAAATGTCGAGAGGAGAGACGACGTCCATTATACATCGCGTTTATTGATCTAACCAAGGCCTTTGATTTAGTCAGTAGAAAGGGTCTTTTTACACTGCTACAAAAGATCGGATGTCCACCCAGGCTCCCAAAGTTGATTATATCAATTCATGAAGACATGCAAGGTACTGTGCTGTACAACGGCAGAACATCAACTCCTTTTCCAATCAAGAGCGGAGTTAAGCAGGATTGCGTCAGGGGTGGCGCCATGATTTGCCCGACGGAAGGGGGGGGGGGCGATGCCCCGACGAGGGGTCAGATTTCCCCGACGAAACCAAAGTGGGCGTGGTCGAGCTTCAATTAAAAGTTTTCGAAAGTGGTCACGGAGGCGAACCCCCCGAAAATGTTGACAATTTAGGGGTTTCAAAGGCTTATTTAATCGATTTTAGAGTCTACTAATATGTAGAGAAAATTGTTTTTCTCCCCGACGAATTGAGCCTTTTCTAGCCGACGGGGGGGGGGGCAGCTCTTAGTCTCAAGAAGAGTTATGTCATGGGTCAGGATGTCAGCAGCGTCCCCAACATTGCTATTGATAACCACACCCTTGGGGTGGTAGAGAACTTCACATATTTTGGTTCTATAATCTCCAGCATCCTGTCCCTTGATGCCGAGATGAACAAGCAACTGCAACGGCACGGCTGTCAAAGAGGGTATGGGAGAACACCATGCTGACGATAAACACGAAGATGAGGGTGTATAAAGCTTGCGTGCTGAGCACATTAGTGTATGGAAGTTAGGCCTGGTTACTCTATACACGTCAAGAACATCGGCTGAATGCCTTTCATATGCGCAGTCTCAGACGTATCTTGGGTGTTACATGGCAGGACCGAAAACAATGATATTCTGAAAAAAGCATGAATACAAAGCATATTAGCTCTTTTAACCCAACGACGTCTGAGATGTCTTGGCCATGTTTGCCGGAGGAAGGATGGCAGAATACCAAAGATATGTTGTATGGGGAGCTAAGGATCGGGATTAGACCCGTTGGAAGGCCTGCACTCTGCAAACGTGACATGAAGGCTTGTGACATCAACCCATTAACCTGGGAAGCCACTTCCCAGGATCTCAGCGACTAGAGGCAAAACATCAAAGCAGGAAATATTAGAAGCGAACAAAGGAGATCTGAGTTATGGAAAGAAAAAAAGTGTGCGCAGAAACCAGAGGTTGACATAACCACTCCCGCATCTAGACACTGAGTTCACATACAGAAAGTGTAACAAAATCTGCAATTCTAGAATTGGATTATGGGAAAATTAAAAGTGTGGAAGGCTCATTTCTCGCAATCTATGAATCAAAACTTTCCCGGGCGAGGACACCCGACCCATTACTATTTGGGGTTCATCGATTTATGGGAAAAAAAATGTTTGTTTTAATATACACACATAATAGGCCTATATTTACTGTAATAAAGATGAGGACAATTTAGCTGACCTTTTTTAAGAGGGGAAAACATTAAAAGACACTTCAAAAGCCGGGAAAGCTCATTTCCCACCATCCGGAGCAGGATCCCAAGACCCCTTTCTCTTTGTGGTTCATCGATTCGTTAAATCGTTTTAAAAATTGGGAAACCTAAACCTTTAATGACTTAAATGCAATTCAAAAACACCTGCTAATTTTTAATGGTCAGGGTACCGCGATCACGAGCCCTATGCTTGGCATTATAGGTTAGGCTTATGTGGGCTGGGATTTGCAACAAGGTCTTGGACTAGGCCTCTATACTATAGTAGGAGGCCTCTCTAGACACTCGGAAAAGGGGTCTCTCGGACGGTAAAAATGCTTTTTCAAAGCAGTGTTTCTCGACAAAATTATTGACTTCCTCCCGACGGCAGTTATGCTCCCTCGTATGCTCCTCCTCTCTTAGACACCCCTGTGGCGGATGAAGGATTTGGCGGTAGGGGGTGCACCTCACTGCCCCCCACCCCCATGGTTGGGGCTGAGGTAATAGACAATTTTAAGAATAGGGACCTCTCAGAACGTTCATCTAGAGTTTTAGCTCGGTTTCCAAGAATCGCTCACCCTATCGCCGACAGTCGTGTCAGTTGTGGTTCACAGACGAATCGGGGTACCTTTCCGATTGCGCAAGGCAGCTAGCAACGCGTTCGGAAAAGTTGAACCAGGTTGTTCTATTTTCTCTATGGTTCAACCTTCATGATAACGTCGGCAACTGTCGCCGATAAGGTGAGCGATTATATGGAAACCGAGCTTTACCCTGACTATCGCACATAATGTGTTCCCTGAGTGGGCGGGGTCATGGGAGGAAAACCTAA
>NW_022699480.1:217356-219716 GCF_011630105.1 Anneissia japonica | reverse complement strand
GGGGTGATTTGCAGTTAGTCTTGGGGTTCTCCTAGCTTCGCAGAGTTTTGTTTTTTCTAGATGCTGAGAAATGCACTTACGTGCATTACGAGACTTCTCTTGATGAATGAATACACACTGAATTAATAGATTTCCCCCATTTTAGCAAATAATAATTGCGATGATGAAGGTGATGATGATGATAATGATGATGATAATGTGATGATGATAAGGAGGAGAAGGCATTGTAGCAGGTGACGACAGGCTCCTGTGCAAGGTTAATTAACAGGCCCTTTAATATGAGTGTCAACCGAGGGTCGTATCCCGAGTTCATCAAATTTTCAATGCACACAATTGGACAACAGTAATTATCTATAAGTTATATAATCAGTACATTCTCGACTGTCATGAAAATAAATATCTAAAAAATTACGTTATATGCATGCTCGGAAGCTGAAATTTGAACCTAAAAGTTCGATATAGGCCCTATGTTTCATGTTGTTTGTTGAATGGTCTTTAGTGATATTATATTCTAATATGACCACAACATAAGGAAAAATCATAAGGAAGTCCGTTATATGTATGCTTCGACGTGTGAATTTTGATTTATGTTGTTTGCTGAATGGTCTTCTTTAAAAATATAAGTCTAATATGACCACAACACAAGGAAGTTCATTCGTTAAATGTTTAGTAGATAGTACAGAGAATTATGATTGTTTTTTTTTTTAAATCATTACGGTATAAAGGGTCGGTGGCCTGCGGATTTTAGCACGAGAACGCGTAGGCGTTACTCCATGCTGAGCATGGATAGCTGTTCTATAGCTGGGTACTACATTCCGGCTAAAAAAACTCTGTCTTTAGATCTCCGCCTTTTGGCCTGTTTACATCCTGATTGATGCGTCGGGATAATAGCGTTGTGTTCGTTGACAATCAATAGAAAATTCAAAACTAGTGAGTGGTAAAATAATCGAGCTCTCCTTTCGCCCTCTGCTGGATCCGTCACTGAACTCATGGGTACACTTCGTTTTTTCCCTCTTTCTTTCTTCCCTTTAACTCTTCTCAATTTTTTTTCCGGCGTGACTGACAGGGTGGGGGGAACGGGCCCCCGTGGCCCCCGCTGGATCCGCGCCTGCACCTACCTAGGCATACAGGTTGGCAAATCAGACAAACTATGCTTAGCTGAACTAGTCTTCAATTAAATAAAATTATACAAACTGTTTTTGGTTCAATGTCGTAATAATGTATTTACGAAAGTGCGTTCTACGCAATATTGTTGGAATATAATAATATATTGCTTAAGTCTTTGATTTTTTTTTTCTCTATATAATGGCCTAAAGAATGAGATAAAATTACCTGATCTTTTTCAAGAGGAGAAAACCTTGAATTTTGAAGAACTTAAAGGTCATTAAAAACTCCTCAGAAGTAGGGAAAGCTCATTTCCGGCCATCTAGGAATCCAAATTTTCCCGGGGAAGTTCCCAGGACCCCTTTTAATGTTGGGGGGGGGGGTTTATAGACATTTTAAACTATTCTCTTTCATATCCTGGATCCGCCCCTGGCTAGAGTGCATTTCCCTTGTATTTCGGAATTGTTTATAAGTACACAATATGCTTTAACCAACACATCGTTAATCAGGAATGCAAGATGACGCTGTATATAAACAATTGATAAACAACATTTACTCGTGAATTGCTAGGTACAAAAACGTAGGCTAACATTTCCAAATCGTTATTTTTGTACTTTTTGGAAAGCGTACACACACTTTCAACCCTCTCCCCACAGCGTACGTTTTGTACGCGCGTGAAAATGATGTAAATAATGGATGACCCATTAAGGATTTTTAAATATTTCAAACCTGTACGCTTAAAAAAATAAAATAAAAAATAAATAAATAAAGTTAACTTAAAACACAAACAACACGATAGGATATAAAGTTTGCGAGATTAATTGGTATACTGTACTGTATTTCTGAAGTGCCGTTCGTTTTAGGGTTGCTACAATCAGGAGTTACAATCGATCCAACAAAGGAAAAGCACTATCTATTTCCTTACATTCCAAACGGAGGATTTTGGATGCTATTTAAAATTTGCTGGAGATTGAAAAATTAACAAGTTTATGTCTTGGAATGGGTACCCTTTAAAAGTTGTTAATAATGTACTTAAGAAATTAAATGAACCTAAATGTATACATAGGTCTACTGATGATAGCTTGATTAAGATTTTGGTTAGATTGCCTTATCTAGGAAAACCAGGTGAGTTCATTTTACGTAGATGTTTAAATAAGGTAAAGAAACACTTAATTAAAGAGGTAAAATTCATAACTTTATGGCAGTATAAAAATGTTTCTCATTTTATATCTACTAAGGATCAAACCCCTAAGGAG
>NW_022699480.1:214848-216966 GCF_011630105.1 Anneissia japonica | reverse complement strand
TACACATGAGGCATTCCAATATGTTTTAGGATTACAGGGTATACTTGAAAATGATAATGTCGTCTGTAATGTAAGTAATAAATTAAGTTTAATATTTTCTAGTACTAACATTATTGACAGCTCCCGAAACTGGTCTATCCTATTGTTTAAAGAAGCGTTCGCTATACGTAGACTACACCCTTTGCTTAACGATGGGCTCAGAGCTTCAAAAGAGCTTTCTTTGTTTTTGTAGGTATCTTTGATCATTAGAGTAAGAATGCTTTGATCTTTTGTTTAAATCACTGCTATGTCACCTACTAGAGGTATAATGTTTTGATTGGTTAAACACTTTTGGTACTAATGCATATAAGCTTGCTAATATGGATAATTTTTTCATTCCTGATGATGACATAATTAATGTCGAAATATTGAATCCCAACACGATGGCGTGTATTTCAATACTTGGAGTATGTATTATACTTTCTTATCTGAGATTAATCAGTGGACCTTTCGGTTTCTGACCATTAAAAATTAGCAGACGCACTGGGAAGCGTTGTTCACGGCATTGGACTGCAGCGAAAAATGATTCCCCATCATTAATGGAACAGGCCCACGTCATGCTTGGTTGATTAGTTTTGATTTACATTTCGCAAGTCTAGTGCCATACGCAGCAAAAGTCCTTTTCTAGTATTGTTGTCAAATGCATTTCATAACCAGGCTGGTTTTGATTTACGTTTTGGAATAGAATTTGGAGAAGGCGTTTGATCAAGTCAGACCTACGTTTTGAATTTGAATTACATTTTAAAGAAATTAGAACTACATTTTGAAAAATTTGAACTACGTTTTGAAAAATTAAAACTTCATTTGAACTACGTTTTGAAAAATTAGAACTTCATTTTGGGAAACCAGATCTACATTTTGAGAAATTTACGCCTACGTTTTGATAAATTAGACATTGAATTTTGCAATTACATTTTGCTTTTAACATGGACTTTTGCTGCGTATGGCACCCCATACGAAATCCCCTCGGGCGATCACCTAGCTTCACCATAACAACAAAGATAGCGCCGCCCTCGCTCGGGACTCAACTATAATAGTTCTTCAAAGAAAGCAAATTTTCAGTGACTGTTCAAATTCTATATCGTAATATGTTAACAACTAATATAGTTATTATAATAGAAAATTAATTAAGCGAATGATGGTTTATTCGAATTATGAGGAAATATTATGAGGAAATTAAAGCTAGCCCTTTTCATTGGTTAGTTTGATAGTCGTGGCTTGCCAGTCGTCTTCATTTGAACTAAAACTAGGACTAGATTTAGTCGTAGTTAAAACTTCGACTACGTTGTTTGTGAATACAAATTGAAGTTGACGTTGCAACTAGCACTAAATGAAGTTCTAGTTCGAAGTTCGACCAAAATTTGTTTTAAGACTAGAAATTGCAAATTGCAAGTGAAGTGCTGCGAAGTACAACTGCATATAAATGTTCTTCGAACAAAATTATTTATACGAGTCAAGTGAAAATAATAAATAATAAAAATATTTAGGTTTAGTTTTTTTCAATAAAGTTTCAAAAATTTCTATGTATGTGGAAAATTTAGTTGATTACAAAAGGTTACAATTTTTATTTTGAAGACTGCATGGTCTAGGAAAGTGTACATTTTTTAATAGGGAAAGTTTCCAAGGGCGGGTTTTCTAGGGGCGAGTTGACTGCCAAAGAGTGTAGCCAAAGTGCGAGCCAGCGTGTTATTTTATCACAAGTGCGAGACATCACAAGTGTGAGCCAGTGAGCCATGACGTCACGACAATAGATACGAAACGTTACTCGAGTTGTGCGAGGTATCGGCTGAGATTTGTGGAGTACAATTCAAAAAACAACTATAGGTCTAATAATGAATTATTGTGATGTTAAATAGACAATGTTAGCTATCAAGGAGCGACGTTGTTTTTCATTGGGACCTTCGTCCTTTCAAGGCTAGGCATACCATCCTAGCTTTTCTAGGCCTAGAGTAGGATAAGGCTAGCGCGACATGCGGACGTTGCTACGTGTTGGTTAGTCTACAAAAGTCGCCTAAATTAATTGATTTTACCCGGCAGAACAAAAGAAGGAAACTCCGCTTTTCAGTCGTCTTAGGCCCT
>NW_022699480.1:212651-214274 GCF_011630105.1 Anneissia japonica | reverse complement strand
GTTTTGATGTTCTTTGATGTTTTGATATTCTATATGTTTTTTATATTAATTGTAGTGTACTAAAGACAATTTTCTGATATACTTTATATTAGACCCAATAAATGCTGTGGATAGCAGCGCATTCATTAAACCAATTTTTGCTATAAAAAAAAATTGAGGGTAAGTACCATGGAGCACCCACCTCAGCATGCACTGAGGTTGTATAAATGAGTGTAACATGAGGATGTACCAACTCTAGATTACTGGAAATTGCAATCTTATGTTCTTAATTTGACAGTATTTTAATACACAATATTTTTTATAAATTATGAAAGAAACCCCTGGGACCTAGGAGGCTGGGAATGTAGGCATGATCCCGTTTAAGATATTCCCAGGCACATCTTGAGGATTGAAATATGGTTTATCTGGATAGAGCAGATATTCATGAAATATTTATACAGTACCTGGATACCTATGTTACCTAGGAATAACATAGAGAGCAGTTGACTATACACAGCAGCAGGCCCGTAGCCAGAGGGGGTTTTTATGGTTCGGGCGAACCCCCCTTTTCTAGCGAATCCCCCTGTTTTCTAGCGAACCCCCTCGATTTTTTGAATGAGTCCCACTCGGACGGAATGTCTGTTTTTAACTTACCCAGCATTAAATAAAAATTTAGCACCTAATTCATTATTTGGTCACCCGGTTTTAAATTGTAGCCTGCGATACAAGCCTATTCATAGAATATCTCAGCTTCAGAAGTTCGGAGATTTAAATTGAACGCAACTCCAGCAAACCATGACTTTACGATGGAGCACATAAGGATGGCAAACATCGATAAAAACCCGGCAGTGCCGTCTCAACTTTCACTGGCCTTTGGCTGAATGTTTGTAAGAAATGTACCAACCGGTAACGAAACCGGTCGCCGTCTACCTAGAGTAAATGGTGCCACCAAACGAAGCTAAAGTTTTGCGACTTAATCCACCAAATGCAGATAAAGTTTTGCGACTTATCACCTGATTGTGGATTGTGTTTAGTAAATTCCATAGCCATACTGTCCATAGTGCACACTAAACTATGTGCTGATGGACCATTTTGGGGAAATTGACTCTCCTTTTTTCCATCCCAAACGAAATATTAATTATTCAACATGGTCCATCTCAGTCATCATAGCCAGTCACAAAATTAGGAAGTTTGTTTTCAACAGCAGACACACACTACAGAACGGAGTGCGTCAAAACGCGTCTTTGTTAATTTTTAGTGATAAAGAATCATGAAACGTCCTAGAATAACTGACTTTTTTCGTCCGCTGCTGCAAAGAAGGAAACGACAGATAGTCCTTTAAGGTGGGTTATTGATTACAAAATCAATTAGCCTAGCCTAGATGTTGCCTAGCAGGTTCGCTCCTCGTTCATTTAGAGACAGAATTATACCCCGACGACAACAAACTAGTGTAGGCCTAAGTACAGTAGGACGTACTAGAGGTACTAGGCATAGGCTTTTGTTGTAAAAGTTAAAGTGCATGTACAGGATGCGCCATAGGCCTATATTAAAAAAAGATTTTTTAATATAGGCCTATATATTTTGTTAATTATTATTGGTTGGCCTGGGACCTAGCAGGCAGGCCAGCTTTACCGTCGAAAGTCC
>NW_022699480.1:205869-212612 GCF_011630105.1 Anneissia japonica | reverse complement strand
AAACGATTATTAATTCTGAAATGTGCATCAAATCTCAGCTATTATTAATCAGTATGTATTATGTTATAAAGTCTTAAAATAATAATTTCGAATTTAGGCCTAGTATATAACAAATAATTGTAATTAAAGTGTAGGATCTCATGATGTCAGATGACGTATTAAATATGATGCTATATTTTGGGCTCTGACTTAATTTAACGATGGCCCTGTCAGTAGTAATGACAATATTATAGTACTATTATTTTCAGTGTACAAAATGAGAGTTAAGAACTAGTAGAAGAAGAAGAATAGGAAGAGGTAGAAGAAGAAGAATAGCTTTTTTTTTAAATAATAATAAATGTGTTAAGTATTGATTATGCAATGAGGTTTTTTTTTTATATCATTCGGTGTGATTTAAACATGCCGATTCTCAGAAAATATTTTCTAATTTTATTATATTATCACCTTTTTATTACATAGATCTTTTTCAAAACATAACTGCTTTTATAACATTATATAGACCCATTAAACACAAAAACTGCTCTGACCCCACAATGGCCCTTATTATTAAATAATAATTATTAAATTATTATTTACACACAGCGATATTTTTCGATAATTTGATTTTTTAGCCTAGTTTTAAGTTGGTCGAGGTGAGTAGCAGATTTAATTTTTTTAGGCATGGAAAGACAGTATTTAGGTCCATAGTAAAAAAAAAAAAAGTGTTTGTCTTTTAGTTAGTCTGGAAAAGGAATATGAAATGAAGAAGCCTGGCGGGTGGAATATGAATGAATATTTGAATTCTGAGTAAAGCGAATTGCCAGAGCAGATGGAATTCCCCACAATTTAGATTAAACATGAAAATCCCAACATTTAAATCAAAACGGTCCTTAACCTGCAGAATCTGTTAATATGAACGCCACTGGCTTTCCCCCATGCAAGAATACCATAATTTAAATATGGTAGAACGAGAGAGTTATAAAACAATTTCATCACACATGATGGGACAAATTCTTTAAGTTTGTGCATAGCACCAACGTTGCGAGCAATCGTCTTACATAGGTTCTGGATATGTACGTCCCATGCCAATCGTTCATCTATATAAATTCCTAAGAATGTGGTAGCTGGAACTCTAGAAATTTCATCCCCATTCAGCAAAATCGGGTCAGGGAGTTCCTTGATATAACATACAATTTGATTTGCTCGTGTTCAATGAGAGGCGCTGGGCATGTGTCTATTCCATAGTTTTTACAAGTTCACTGTTTGCAGCGGCAATCAAATTGTGTACATTGTGTACAAAAAAAATTTGAATCATCAACAAAAATAGTAAAGGAAAAGACATTAGAACATCTAACAAGATCGTTGATATAGACAATAAAGAGAAGCGGTCCCCAAATGGACCCCTGTGGAGCTCCACATAGGACATGCACCTTGCTAGAGTCAAATCCATTAAGAGACACGTATTGCATTCTCCCTGAGAGATAACGTCTGTAGGCCTACCACTCCAAGACCCTGCCACGAACACCATAATGTGATATTTTTAAAAGCAAAAATGTCATGATCGACCGTGTCGAAGGCCTTTGAGTAGTCCAGAAATATGCCTATAGTGTGAAGTTTTTTGTCCAAAGCAGAAGTAATGTTTCAAACAGCGTCAAGAACGGCGTGCGTGGTAGAATGCTTTTTCAAATCCAAATTGTGAGTTTGTGAGAATACAATACGTGTTTAAAAAGTCAAGCGTACGTGAATACATTATTCTTTCGAGAATTTTAGAGAAAATTGTTAGCAGAGATATGGGGCGATAACAGTGTAGTCCCCTTTTTTTTACACTGGAATCACCTTTGCGATTTCCATATTTGAAGGGACGGTACCAGTAGCAAAAGAGAGGTTGAACAGGTAAGTCACAGGTGATGTAACTTCAAAAGCGATTTTTGAGGAGATCGTTTGGCACGTCGTCGAACCCGACTCTTTTTAGACTTAAGGTTAAGAAGAATATTATATACGTCTGGCTCAGTGACAGGGAAAATAAACATCGAACTAGGATTTGGAAGACCCATGAACTGTCTTGGCAAGATATAAGTTGATGGGATCGCCTCAGATAAATCGGTCCCATTTTTTGCAAAGTAATTGTTAAAAATGTGACAGATTTCTCTAGAATCCTGGGTTAGTTTACCGTTGATATTCATTTCTTTAACTCCATGGGTTTTGTTATCAAAGCCATAACTGAGAAAGATGAACAAATATCAATGAATTCATTTACCTATACTCTTGATCAACCTTTCGAAGATCTATATTAAAATCCCCCATTATAATTGAGTGTTGACCCTTAAGTGATGGGTTACAATGAAGAGATTGGAGCCCATTTATAAAATTACTAATATTGCCTTTGGGTGGTCTATAAATAAATTGGGTGGTCTATAAATAAACAACCAAATTTTTTATCCTACCCCATTTCACAAATTTCAACAAATAAAGACTCAATATCGGAATTTATAATACTCAGATTGCCTAAAGATTGGTGTTGAAGCGTTAGCGGAATATACAGTGCAAATCCACCTCCGGCTTTAACAATCCGGGAATTGGTGATAAGATCGAGACAAGGGAGTCTGTACATAAATGTTGGGAAAATATCTGTGCACCAAGTTTCCGTAACACCTATGATAAAGATGTTTAGGTTGTAATTACCCATGGTTGCATTAGGCGTATAATTTAGAGCCTATATTAATTTAAAGAAATAAATATTGTTGTTATTTTTCATACTAAATTATCAATTTGATTTTCACAGGGGAAAAACTTAATGTGGCCCTGCTGCCCATCCTCCTATTAGGATACGGGACTGTGCCAACTGTGTCTGCCCCCAGATACAGGTTACTGCAACAACCCATCCTCAGTGGTGTATCCAGGATTTTTTCTGGGTGGGTCGTGATCACAATTGTTTGGACCTTTTCACAATGAAATAACAGCATGATGTGATTAAAATGTCAATAAAATTTGTTTGAAGCGGATGGCAGGCTCAGTTTCAGAATTGCCGGAATTGAGATAGTTACGTCATGCAATTGGCAAGGTCTTTAGACTAATTGCTGGTACCTCATCAATGCTTTTTCATTTATGTCATTGTGAAAAGGCCCTAGAAAAAAAAATGTCTTTGGAAAAAATGTCAACCTTTGAAAATGTTGTGAGGGTCGTACGACACCCATGATCCTATCTAATATGTTCGTAAATTTCTTAATGGTGTCGGCGGCGATAGCAAGATACAAGAAGAGTTTCATATCATAAATAAAATATAGGATAATTGTTTTTATTTGCTGTTCAATAGGCCTAAATGAATAGAAAAACAAACACTATAGTTATCTATCTTATTATTCATTAAACTCATTCATTCATTTATTTTCCAGATTATAACAAACATCACAAACCTAGCACTATTCTGGCGAATTGTCAAAAAGCAAACAAATTCACTATGCAAAGACTCTCCAACTAGTACTAGAACAAAAAACAAACAGGGTTTAATTAAAATAAAAAAAAGACAAAGCAGAGAAAAAAGCACAATCACCAAAAAGATATCAGTAACAGAAGAAGGGATCTCATCCCACATCCGTGGGAATGAGATAAAAACTGAAGCCTATTGCATTAACATGGAAGAAGGAGTGTGCCGCTTGTTACATGAATAGGCCTACCAAAAGGAGATATCTCATATAATGCAGGTCTGCACTGTTTTAGAGCATTTTGTTTCCTTCTTATCACAAACAAAATTGTTGAAAAGGAAACGATACCGATATGCTTCATTGATATGGTTATTGCGGCCCATTACTCTATGGGCGGACATTAGGGTCAAAATTGAAAACTCAACAAACAAAGGACAAACCCATCAAAGGACAAACTCAGCCAACAAAGGACAAACTCAACAAACAAAGGACAATCTCAGCAAACAAAGGACAATCTCAGCAAACAAAGGACAAACTCACAAATAAAGGACAAACTCAGCAAATAAAGGAAAAACTCAACCAATAAAAGACAAACTCAAAAAATTAATTTCCCCATCCAACAAACTACAGCAAAGAACAATTTCCCATTTAGACATTCCCGTTCAACAAATTACTACCGACCATCAACAGACAGACTTATACACATTCCACAGCCGCCACTGGCCAGCCAAGGACAATCTCGCCCAACAAACTAAAAAACTGGCCATCAACGAAGAGCATTGCCAAAGAGCATTGCTTTAGTAATTATTCGAATCGCATATTTTTCTCGAAACCATGGTATGGAAGTGGTTCGCTTATTCATTTTGTGGATACTGTTTCTGTTTAGATAGGCCAGCTTTGGGCTGAATTATATCAACCAGGGACTGTCTCTTATACACATCTAAAACTGCTCTGACCCCACAATGGCCCTTATTATTAAATAATAATTATTAAATTATTATTTACACACAGCGATATTTTTCGATAATTTGATTTTTTAGCCTAGTTTTAAGTTGGTCGAGGTGAGTAGCAGATTTAATTTTTTTAGGCATGGAAAGACAGTATTTAGGTCCATAGTAAAAAAAAAAAAAGTGTTTGTCTTTTAGTTAGTCTGGAAAAGGAATATGAAATGAAGAAGCCTGGCGGGTGGAATATGAATGAATATTTGAATTCTGAGTAAAGCGAATTGCCAGAGCAGATGGAATTCCCCACAATTTAGATTAAACATGAAAATCCCAACATTTAAATCAAAACGGTCCTTAACCTGCAGAATCTGTTAATATGAACGCCACTGGCTTTCCCCCATGCAAGAATACCATAATTTAAATATGGTAGAACGAGAGAGTTATAAAACAATTTCATCACACATGATGGGACAAATTCTTTAAGTTTGTGCATAGCACCAACGTTGCGAGCAATCGTCTTACATAGGTTCCGGATATGTACGTCCCATGCCAATCGCTCATCTATATAAATTCCTAAGAATGTGGTAGCTGGAACTCTAGAAATTTCATTCCCATTCAACAAAATCGGGTCAGGGAGTTCCTTGATATAACATACAATTTGATTTGCTCGTGTTCAATGAGAGGCGATGGGCATGTGTCCATTCCATAGTTTTTACAAGTTCACTGTTTGCAGCGGCAATCAAATTGTGTACATTGTGTACAAAAAAAATTTGAATCATCAACAAAAATAGTAAAGGAAAAGACATTAGAACATCTAACAAGATCGTTGATATAGACAATAAAGAGAAGCGGTCCCCAAATGAACCCCTGTGGAGCTCCACATAGGACATGCACCTTGCTGGAGTCAAATCCATTAAGAGACACGTATTGCATTCTCCCTGAGAGATAACGTCTGTAGGCCTACCACTCCAAGACCCTGCCACGAACACCATAATGTGATATTTTTAAAAGCAAAAATGTCATGATCGACCGTGTCGAAGGCCTTTGAGTAGTCCAGAAATATGCCTATAGTGTGAAGTTTTTTGTCCAAAGCAGAAGTAATGTTTCAAACAGCGTCAAGAACGGCGTGCGTGGTAGAATGCTTCTTTCGAAATCCAAATTGTGAGTTTGTGAGAATACAATACGTGTTTAAAAAGTCAAGCGTACGTGAATACATTATTCTTTCGAGAATTTTAGAGAAAATTGTTAGCAGAGATATGGGGCGATAATTTGCGGGGTCAGCGTAGTCCCCTTTTTTTACACTGGAATCACCTTTGCGATTTTCATATTTTAAGGGACGGTACCAATAGCAAAAGAGAGGTTGAACAGGTAATTCACAGGTGATGTAACTTCAAAAGCGATTTTTGAGGAGATCGTTTGGCACGTCGTCGAACCCGACTCTTTTTAGACTTAAGGTTATGAAGAATATTATATACGTCTCAGTGACAGGGAAAATAAACATCGAACTAGGATTTGGAAGACCCATAACTGTCTTGGCAAGATATAAGTTGATGGGATCGCCTCAGATAAATCGGTCCCATTTTTTGCAAAGTAATTGTTAAAAATGTGACAGATTTCTCTAGAATCCTGGGTTAGTTTACCGTTGATATTCATTTTTTAACTCCATGGGTTTTGTTATCAAAGCCATAACTAAGAAAGATGAACAAATATCAATGAATTCATTTACCTATACTCTTGATCAACCTTTCGAAGATCTATATTAAAATACCCCATTATAATTGAGTGTTGACCCTTATGTGATGGGTTACAAAGAAGAGATTGGAGCCCATTTATAAAATTACTAATATTGCCTTTGGGTGGTCTATAAATAAATTGGGTGGTCTATAAATAAACAACCAAATTTTTATCCTACCCCATTTCACAAATTTCAACAAATAAAGACTCAATATCGGAATTTATAATACTCAGATTGCCTAAAGATTGGTGTTGAAGCGTTAGCGGAATATACAGTGCAAATCCACCTCCGGCTTTAACAATCCGGGAATTGGTGATAAAATCGAGACAAGGGAGTCTGTACATAAATGTTGGGAAAATATCTGTGCACTAAGTTTCCGTAACACCTATGATAAAGATGTTTAGGTTGTAATTACCCATGGTTGCATTAGGCGTATAATTTAGAGCCTATATTAATTTAAAGAAATAAATATTGTTGTTATTTTTCATACTAAATTATCAATTTGATTTTCACAGGGGAAAAACTTAATGTGGCCCTGCTGCCCATCCTCCTATTAGGATACGGGACTGTGCCAACTGTGTCTGCCCCCAGATACAGGTTACTGCAACAACCCATCCTCAGTGGTGTATCCAGGATTTTTTCTGGGTGGGTCGTGATCACAAT
>NW_022699480.1:194034-200230 GCF_011630105.1 Anneissia japonica | reverse complement strand
ATAAAATTATTAAAACACTCAAAATTTATGTATTAATATAAATTATTAGTATTTTATTAATATTACTATGTTTATACTGTAGGGATATCTCCAAAATACAATTTACACAAACATATTGTATTTCTTACTTAATAGCAGCAATTATGTGACCATACATATTCATACAAATTTGAATGACATTATTTACTCCCCTATATATCTTGTATACAGTATTTTACCTTATTCTTTATATTTACATCAGCCCCGGCATCCAAAAGAATTCTTGCAATATCTAGGTGATCTCTGAATATATGACTGGTTTTTAACAGCTTGTGAAGTGGAGTCTCTTGCCAGTAACACATTGGAAACAAAGAGAGTGAATCAATAAATGACAGCTCATATGATCATATTAATCAACATTCAAAGGAAATCCACTCTTATTCTTAAATTTTAAACATTAATAAAATACTAGTGCACAATAATACAATTAAACTGAATGAGTTGGTAGGAATACAAACAAAAGTAATTTTTTCTACTTGATTCTCTCTCGCCCGGTTCATCACTTTTAAGGATGTAACCTCGTAGTATTTATTATTTTTTTATTCAGTAATTACTTGCAAATTGCAATATTTTTTGTATGAATATATTTCATATGAATTGAAATAAAAGTGATTTAACATCAACATTCAATGACTATAAATCAACACAATTAAGAGAAATTGTGATACAAATAATGTAAAATAGTAATTTAAGCAATCATATTTGGTGGGGTATGTCATTAGGACCTTTGTGGAATGTCCCTACCAGCGATGTATACTTCAGTAGGGTGGGGCATGCTGGTCATAAGGCATTATTGGAGTGACATTCTAGTAGACAATATTACATTGTCACTTGTTTTCTGTCATGATTTATTTCTATCATGTAATTATGTTGTGTGGATGGCCCACTGGCAATATGAAAGAAATTAAATATAGAATTGAATTAAATTACACAAATCAATCGTGATGTTGGTAGTCTATGAGTGAGATACTTACCTGGATAACTGACTAATTGCCATTGTTCCCAAAACGGAACACCCCTTCGAAAAAAAATGGAACAGTCCGACCCAAGGCGCCACGCGCGAACCGTCTCCCTAACAAACGTCCTCATTCCCTTTTTTTTTAATTTATTTTTTTCGAAGGGGTGTTCCGTTTTGGGAACAATGGCTTAGTCGGTTATCCAGGTAAGTATTCACGAAATAGACTGAATCTAGCAGAAATCATCAGAGAGACGTGGCAGTGCCAGGGTGGGTAGGGTGTGTAGAAAAACAAAAGAAGTTTGGATGGGCAAGTCTCATAGTCATATCCAGAGCCACTCAGTGAGGAGTAGGGGTTCTTGTCTGGAGACAGGGGCCGTCAAGGTTTACTGAGATGGAAGGTTGGATCAGAAATAATAATAATAATAATAATAATAATAATAATAATAATGATAATATTAAATAATAATAATAATATTAAATAATAATAATATATATTTTTTAACCATGGAAAATTAAAAATTGAACAGCAAAATTTAAATACAAAATATTAATGCTGATCTTCACTAATTCCATGGATACAACAACATGGAGAACAATACGAAAAAGACGATATAAAATAGAACCATTTAACATTAGAAAAATTAGCAAATTAAATGGATTAATATACCCTGGCCTAGTAGATGGTAGGCCTAGCCTAGGATAGTCTAGCGTTTAATGCTAAACAAACATTTAGGGCTAGGCCTATAGACTTAATAGGAGGCTTAATAGGAGGCTGAATTTACTATGCCTATAATAATAGTAATTTACATCATTCATAAGACATAGGCCGCTCGACTCCACCAGCCAGGCCTTGCATTTCACAGCAGCCTTCTTTAGACAAGTGTCACCGTCAGACAGGCCTTAATCAAGTGCCAAGGTCTGTGACCTAAATAACACGTAAAAGTTTCAAATAATGTGTCTGGGCCTAGCCTAGCTCTCAGTAGGGCATCGAATTGGCTCCACAAAAAAAACCCCGTCGAAGTATTAAAAACTGAAACCATATGAGGCCTATATTTCACGAAAAATGTAAATTAGTATTTTTTGAATTGTTATCATTTAATTATTTATTGTTATTTATTATGTCTTGGCTATAACAATTATAATGAAATTGTGATAAATGCTTGTGATGATGGATTAATAAATTTGAAGATGGTGAATTGTCATTTAGTGTTTATAATGAATAATGTGTTGTTTCCTATACGTACCTCGTCGTCTTGCAAATTGACATTGCGTGCAGAAATCATCAGAGATTCTCTCATTTCCTGTGCATAGCCGCGTGTTGCAATGTGATGTAGAATACACCTACCAAAGTCCTACACAATGAACAAGGAATATGAAAACAGAGAATACAACACATCATCTCTTTAAAAAAATATTTTTTAGGTAATTTAATTTTATGGAGTATCTAATTAAAATTGTAATTATTGAATTCAGTGCTCAATACAGATCAAAACAAGATCAAACACGATTGTGAAATTTTCATGTAAAGCTGATTTTCAGCAAACTATAAACCATTTTTTTTACATTCATTTTGCTGTATCACACAACATGGACGCCCTATGTTTTGTACATGTTAAAAATCATCATTTAAAAAAACAAACAATTAGGTATTGTATTTTTTATGGAAAATTTAATTAAAAGTATAATTATTCAATCCAGTGTTCAATGTGGACCAAAACAACACCAAACATGAACGGAAATTTTTTATGTAAACCTGATTTCCAGCAATTTTAGACAAGTTTTTTTTTTTGGCCCATGATAAACTGCTGCCACTCAGCCAAGCAATGTAAAGAAATGTTATTTTTACACGTTAACGATGCGGAAATTTAAACAATAAATGATCAATATTGATCGTAAAATACAATAAAATATCATATTTATATTGTGGATAAATTATTAAAATATGTTTTAAGTGTAATAAATTGTTGTTAGGTAAGAATTGATGTAGAGTGGTGTATGGTATGTTGTGTATAGATGCTGTGTTGTTGTATTTTGTGTGTTGATGTCGTAATTGTAATGATACATAATTCTACTCACCAGCGTCACGTAGTCCACGGCTTTTGCCGTCGCTGATTTTAAACTCTCAGCGACGACATCACGTGGTGCGCTGGAGAACACAATCAGATATAATAACGACCAGTACTTCTACGAAAACAACAAAATACGATGATAACAAAACACATTCAACTATCACACATACACAAAATATCACATATAAACACAACTTAATCACATCATAATTACATTAAATAATCACAATCAATTAAATATTCAAATATGATTACAAATTAATTAACAATTTAAAGCTAAATCGTTTAAATTCGTAAATTTTAGCATTTTTTTTTCTGAAAGCTTTTCCCTATTCTTTTGCATTGAAAATTTTTTAGTTCATTTAGGGTTTTGTTCCGATCATAATTTTTTATGAATTTTGTATTTTTAACATTCTAGATATATTTCTTTTGTATAAAGGTTTGAAAAGAATACAGACAATGATATGTTTTATCCACTAGCTAACATTTTTCTTTATCATTAGGACTATGCTGACTTCAGAGAAAATTCCCTATTCTTTATCATTAGATACATAAAATCTGTTATCCCATTTGTTCGGAATCATATTTTTTTTGAAAAGCTATATTTTTAAGATCATATTTGACTTTCTCTTGAGTAGAGTTTTAAAAGTAATCCAAACACATATATGTTTTAACGACTAATTAACGATTTTACCAAGCTTTAAACCTATATACTACTTTCAGACAAAATTTGCCTAATAGATACACAAATTCTGTAGGCCCATCTGATCGGAATCATATTATTTTGGAAAGGCTATATTTTCAAGATCATATTTGACTTTCTCTTGAGTAGAGTTTTAAAAGTAATCCAAACACATATATGTTTTAACGACTAATTAACGATTTTACCAAGCTTTCAACCTATGCTATTTTCTGACAAAATTTGCCTATTCTTTATCATTGGATAAGGCCGACCTACCATGGTCACGTCTCTGTTCGGAATCATAATTTTTTCGAAATATTATATTTTAAACCTCGTAACTGCCTTTCTTTTGATTAGAGTTTTATAACAAATACAAATACTTATATATTATATTGATTAATTTAAAAAAATTTCAAAGCATCTTATACAAACTTCAGACAAAATGTGTCTATTCTTTATCATTAGATACATATTCATTATTTTGTTTAGAATAACAATTTGTTTTGTATATGATATTTTATTTTTTGAATTAAAAACTCAAAAAGTGTTTAAACTAGAAAACAATAACATAGAATAATTATTTCGTTATCAATTACATGGTACAGTCTACAATGTAGCGGAGTTACTATACAGTATCATGTAAGTATTATGCAGTTGTTACTTCATCAACAAAAACTATAGAGGGCGCCAGACTAGTATTTTTGGTTATCAGATGATCGTCGCTCGTCTTTACTGTGAAACCGAACCAATAGCTAGTAATTTAATGCAGGCCTATTTTATTTTTGTATGTTTCTTTACTTATGTATGCACCATGCATTCTGTATGAGTGCTACTGTATCAAAGTGGATCCAATTATTGATTGATTGATTGATTGACCGTGTTTTGACCCAAATTGAGTGGGGACATTAAGCCTACATTATTGATAGCCAGATCCATTGACTTCACATTTAATTGATAAAGGCATGGTAACAGAAATTAAATATTTCATGGTTAAAATTACATAGTTAGTAGGTCTGGTTTTAGATTGAAATTTCCAACACGTAAGGAACAGAAAATCATTTATTCCCGACTCTATTCGTATAACTTTATAGAAAAACGTATCTCTCTACTTTAATTATTTATGTTAGGAAAATTTTAAATACAATATCAATCAATTCTTTTGATGTGCAATTATACATACTGGGGCGTATTTTTAAGTTCATAAAGAAATCTCCAGTTACTTTGTAAAAGATCAATCCCACAATAATTTAAATTAATTAATCCCCACAGTTTTGTAATATTAAAATAATTTTTAAATTGTTTTACATGTAATAATCATTTGATGAATATATATATTTTTGATATTAAATGATGGTTCCAGTTGGGGTCAGAGAGAGGCGGCCCTTCAAATAAATTAATTAAAAACCAGGGGCATAATCCATAAATGATTGGATTGTAGTTTTACAAAAAAATATTTAAAAGAGCGATTAAATAAATTTAAAAAAAATGCTATATCTAATATAGTCTTATTTAATTGACAAATAGGCTTATGATCATTCCAGAGTACAAAGATGTTATCAATACGGCCCTATCTCTACTTATAATTTCAATTTTGTAAAGACGATGCTGTAAATTGTAACCTAAAAGTTTTTTTAAAGAGGTTCAAATCGTATCTTTTTAGCATTCAGATGTAGATATAATTTTAATATTTTTTTGTTACTTTTTACAAATTTTAACTTTATATATTGTAAATATTTTTGATGTTTTTGGTGTTTTGCTGGGACTTCTGACTCATTGAGTCATAGAGGCTATTGCTTCTTTAGAAGTCCCAGGACCTTTGTGTCTAATAAATAAATGAAATATATATATATATATATTCCGAGCAGAATTATCAATGAATTAGGCCTATAACGAATATACACATTTTGTTTCTTATAAACCTATATAAATATATCATTATGTATCTATTTTTAATTGTTTGTTTAAAAGAGCATTAAAAAGTGTATAAAATTTAACTAAGTTAACATTTTTGTCTTGAAAAGTAATAAACGTTAAGTTAAAAATTACAGTATCTTATTTTAAAATCCTTTTAAAAGAATATTCATCTTAAAATTTAATTAAAAATTAGATTTATGATATCTTCTGTTTAATGTAGAATAACATAATTATTGCAAGTTTTAATATGAGTCTTTTTCAATTAGTTTTAGTTATTATTATTTTGTTTTTGGAAGGCACAGTATTTCAGATACCGCGACGATTCTATGACAAGCGAAAATACTTGTCTAGCGCCCTCTTTAGTTTAGATGCTATTTGTATTACAGTATAAGATTTTTCTACTGTATATTTACTGTACTTGCTTGCTTGAATATTTGCTTGAAGTACTGGAGTGAAGAAAGCTTTAAGCTTATAACAGGGCCGTAGGAACCGGGGGGGGGGGGGGGGGGGGGTGTCCCCCCCCCCCCCTTTTCC
>NW_022699480.1:192955-193485 GCF_011630105.1 Anneissia japonica | reverse complement strand
AGTGAAGTTTGTCTTCAATTTTCTGTTTATCATCTAGACTAACACGGCTACATTTTCTACTTCACCATGATGCAAAATATGCATGTACGAAGCTGCCGGTTATAAGCCTATATAATATAACTAATTATAATTTGTATTGCTCCCGCTTGCGTAATTGTTATTGACCGGCATGGATATTCTACGAGGTATTCCCAGAGAGGGACTTTTACAGATGGAGAGTGTAGACTACCACCTAGGCCCCATCATGGTTGGGGCTGAGGTAATCAAATTTATGATTATGGCACCTTTAGTTGGTCGGAAATGGCACTCTTAGACTGAATTTGAATATAATTTTATTTTTTCTCCACAATTAAATTTCGAAAAAAAATTAGGGATGGTTAGGACTCTTGAATCTGCCACTGAAATACTCCTCATAAAAAGTTTTTAAAATTATCCTTTTAGTCATAATTATGCCCGCTTATAATTATTTCGTGCAAACTAACCAATGACGGCGCCAGGATCTGCCCGACAGGGGGGATAAAGGGCCCGGA
>NW_022699480.1:189787-192901 GCF_011630105.1 Anneissia japonica | reverse complement strand
GGAGCTACGGAGATTTGACAAATTTTGGTAAATTTTTATTATTTATTTGATAGGCATCAAACTACCGTAATGACTTATGTAGCCTATGATTTTAATGTCTAAATTCCAAAAACTGATTTTTTTTTTTTTCATTTATATATATAAAACAGTGAGAAACAAAGAGTATGCAATGTAACCAACTAACTTATTTTCAAGTCTGTTTTACATGTTATATTATTATTTAAAAAATAAAAAAATAAAAAAACACCGTATTACATTACAATACTATATCCTCCTATCATGGCGAAATCCAGGTTTTTCAAAATCTATGTGATTATGAATTATTAACAACAAAATTAGCTTATGATTTTAATGTCCAAATTCCAAAACTGATTTTTTTTTTTAATATGTATAAAACAATGAGAAAAAAAGAGTATGCAATGTAACCAACTAACTTATTTTCAAGTCTGGTTTACATGTTATATTAATTTTAAAAAAAAACAAAAAACAAAACAAAAAAACACCGTATTACATTACAATACTCCCATCATGGCAAAATCCAGGTTTTTCATAATCCATGTGATTGTGAATTATTAACAACAAAATTACGAATAAGAATAATGTTGGTGGCCTTACAATTTCAAATTGTAAGGCCACCAATCTGTGACAATATTATACTACAACGAATTAAGAAAACACAATGTCACCGGGAACGTCACAGTACAAGCTTATAATTCAAAGTGAAGTTCTTAGTAGAACGTAAACCATTTTTAATTAGTCGCATTGGAAAGCAAATTAGAGGTGGGGGTGGAACAGGGAGGAACTTGCACGTAGGGAAAGTATAGATAACCTCAGGCCCATCATGGTTGGGGCTGAGGAAAGAACATTTTATGATTATGACACCTCTAGATTGCTGGAAATGGCACTCTCAAACATAGATTCTAATTATAATTTTCCTTTGCTTTATTACATTTTAAAAAATTAATAATTTTGAAAAATGTAGGGTCGGCTCGGCCCACTTGAACGAATTCGCCACTGATTATTATGACGTCATTGTGATATTGCGTCCACGTAACACTGGATTTTGTAAACTTTTGGTAGGCCTATCACTTAATCGAAATAGATAGACATATCCCTGTCCCACCGATCGACGCCCATGGTACCGTAGGATATCATCTTAGGCCTTTTAACAATACTATTGCACCAACATTGCTCATAGAGACCGTTTTGAATATCCCTTATTCTAAGCGACAGGTCTTTGCTTGAATTAAAAATAAGAGGTCTGTTCAAACTTTCGAAATCCCAGTTGAGTCAATTATTGTATAAATACCGGCCGACCAGGTAGATATATTAGAATTAATACACAGAGATCTATTTTCAGTTAGTGCATCAGTAGCTAGTGAGGAGTGGCCCTTTCTGCATTTTCATTTAATAATACTTACTGCATGACTTAACATGTTGATGAGTAACGGGTGGCTACCTAGCCCGTACAGCATTATTGGCGGTTCTTTTATTTATACCAGTATAATTTTACATGAAGATTTTCACCAGGAAGTTTATCACATAATTGACATTAAATTGTTACCATTAAAATTAAATATGATGTATGGAGCCCATATTTCACAACAATTGGAGATAATAGGATAAACTACCATAAAACAATTTAAGGCAGAGTTACAGTTTATACTAATAACTATAACTATAACTTTAAAGAATGCCTTGCTTGCTTTTTCTTTAATTAATTCATAGCGACTGCAAATGAGCCAGAGGGCGTAAAGCAGATACAAGAAAGAAAAATTCATTAGCAATATCAATATTATCATTGTAAAGGAATAAAAATGGTTTAAGTAGGTGCCCTCTTTTGTTAAAAAATATTATTTTTGTTTTGTTAATATTTATATCTAGTTTCCATTGGTTGCAATATGACGAAAGCTTAGCAATGGTGTTTTGAAGCCCATTACTTGTTTCAGATATAATGACGAGATCATCAGCATAAAGTAGGCAAGATAACCTTGAATTATTTAAGATCACATGATAACACGAGCTATCGAAAATAGCTTGAAGATCGCTTGTAAATAAATTGAATAGTGCTAACAACCTACCAGAAACACCACGCTTACTTAATTTATAAAACAATGTGATACGCCATATAGTGTCGAATGCTGCTGAGAAATCGACAAAACAAAAAAAAAATGTTTTGTAGCACTTATTTACATAACTGTCAATAAAGTTTTCGAGAAATAAACTATGATCACTAGAATTTTTGAAACCAAAACCAATTTTTTTCCCTTTTTTAATTAGCTTGTTTGAATCTGGAAAAAAGGTTTACACAAAATAAGGTAAAAACGGTTACTTAAACAATTACTGATTGCAATACCACAGTAAATGTTAGGTATTTCCTTATCAACTATTTTTTATGGATTGTAGTTAATATACTAGTGCACCATTTATGGAAATGACACCGGTCACTTTGTGAGTGAAAATACTTTACTGACATGCAAGGAAAACCAACATGTTTTCCCCTGGTCCAACGTCACTGGACGTCAAACAGCTGAGTAACATGTAAAAAACAAGTAACATTAGTTACCATTCTTAAATATTTCTATAATCAATGATGTTCTGCTTCTAATTCTGGTGGGAAAAGCTGACCTCCTAAGGACACCAAAAGTGTAGGAGTAAAACAGGAGGGGTATAAGTAAGAGACAGGTCCACCACAGCGCAGCGTCAGTCACGAGCAGGTCGACCTAACTGCTTTTGGCTACTTTGGACCTGATAGAGGAGGAGACTCAAAATCACACGAGCATTGGCTTTGCGAAAGGTTAAATATCAGAGAGTTCAGAGGTAGAGTAAGCAAAAAATTACACCTCAAAGAAAGGAGGAGAGAAAATTAGGATGTTAAAGTAATACCGTACGTAAATATAATAATTAAGGAAAATTTTTAATTCTTTCGAAAGATTGTGTATTCTGCAGTAAAAGTGCGTATCCGGATCAGCGCAAGTGATTTTACAAAAAATCGACGCGTGGTTAAGGTCCTGGAACTATTTAATACAGTATTTTTTAAAGAATTGCCACTTAAATATTGCTACAATTAAACAATTGTTTATGGTTTCAGAAATGGATTTAATGTAGCAAAAA
>NW_022699480.1:183483-189749 GCF_011630105.1 Anneissia japonica | reverse complement strand
AAGCTCAGGAACAAGGTATAAATTTGCAAAACTTTAATAAGGAAGATGCCACAAACGTCTGTCATAGGCCCTCATCAGGTGTAAAGCATATAATTAATTAATTAATATTGCGCCTTTCCCTTGCGGTTATAAAGCGTACCTTTCAAAGAAATTCATATTTAAGATTAATATTATTAACAATAATAAAAGAAACAATATAGCTGTTAACACTTACACTGTGTATCGTGGTGACGCCATTTTATTCTATTCAGGTTGCGGTTAATGTATTATAATTTTTAATATGTAACTGATGCTTCCAGAATTGTGTATAAGAGACCAGTAATATAATTACGAAAGTCAAGTATTAACGACTCTGATTGGTCAACTTGTTCTGGCTTACACAGCAATGTATTAGGAAGTAAAGTATTAGCGGTTCTGATTGGCTTACGGATCAATCATTACATTCAGTAAAGAATTGTCGGTTCTGATTGCTCAACTTATTCTGGTTTACGCAGCAATGTATTAAAAGGTAGTATTAACGGTTCTGATTGGTCAACTATGTTCTTATTGGTTGAATTATTCATGTTAGAGTTTTGATGAAATATTAAAAGAGGAAATTATTTAATTTTCTAAATTGACAGGTTTGACTGATTACATCCATGGAAATACTGTACAGGACTTTATCATCAGAGAAAACCGTTATTTATTTACATTGATAATATTGACTATATCCCAACATATAATTTGTGATAACAATGATGATAAAGCCAAACAATGGTTGTGCAGCCCAAGGGTCAGTTGGGATATTTCTGTATTTCTAATGTCGGTTCTCTGCGGGTCTGGAGTGTCCTAGTGGGCTTCATCCAAAGGGCTTAAAGCTCTGTCCACACTATCCAATTCTTTGACAAAACACTGTTATAAGCCCATATATAATCACAATGTGCATATATGGTCATGTGATGTCATCATACTCTGAAATGATAGAGTAAAATGGTACTGAATTCGAATTAAATTACAGTAGTAATAACACGCTACGGTACCGTATTGTGTTCACATTCACTTTGAAGGAGCCCTCGTAATCCATTATCAACCGTTCCTCAATTGGTCAATGCAGTCGATAAAATGACATTAAATGGAAGGAGTGCACATAGGCTTCGAATTCAACTACACCTTTATGGCTATACAGCCTCTGTTTGTTAAACCTGGAGAAAATAAAATCTAGAACTACTTTCATAATAAAATCCACTAAGAGTGTTATGACGCCTTTTATTATAACAATGGTATACAATTAGCATTTATCAGGAAGAAATCAAGATTTTCTATTGAGATACGGTGGAGACGGCAGGCATAATAAAAACATGCAAATCGTTTCATATTTGATACACATTTTCAAAGTTTTCATGGCTGTGGGTGCAGGGACGTACTTATTCATGAGCAGTGTTTACGTGTAACATTTATTAGAGGCACTTAACATCACATTACTGCATACAAAACAAATGTATTTTACAGATAAAATTATTTATTACACTCAATTTATATACAATACATACACACAAAATACATAGATTTGCCAAGGTAAATTAAATGGGTCTGAAAATATCAAAAGGGTACAAAACCCAACACAAAGCATTCCAATACGCAAACTTGTATTAATTTACTAGGTCTATAAACAATAACCCAACTTTTGTCATGCAAAAATAATTAAAAAAAATGTACTATAATAAACAGTAAATTATATATACAATGTTTAAAACCAGAAAATAAAACTTAATTTAAATAAATAATTAAAATGCATTATTAAAACAGTATGCATCGGAGTAAGCTGGTAGAAAAGTAGCCTGCTTTTATTATAATAGCATAAAGTCTTCATTCATATTTGTGAAAAAGTCCTGACTTTTAAAATCGCAAAGTATATTTTTAAAATTTGTGTCGAATCATGTGCAGAACCTATTGTTTTTAACATAATTTAAAGATCAAATGCTGACATTTCGTGTTTCTTATCATTGACTTATCAAGTGCTCAAACACCCGAAGACGTTTTAAAATCGGTGTGGCACAAGAAGAAGGCCCTAGTCATCAAGGGCGCTGTGGCAGGTGCTGGTAGTAAGAAAATAATACTGAACCTGCAAAATGAAGAAAGGAGTCAAAACAATACATGACATATATGTTTTGCATAACCCTTAACCTAACCTAGGCCCCAATGTGGAAGAAATTTACATCTAAAAAATCTATAAGTCCCTATTCTGAAAATTTGCTCCAACCATGGTGATGCTGGGGGTGGGTGTAGACTCTGTTAGAGACACACGCTACATGATCTTGCATTGTTAAGAAGTAGTACAAGAAGATGGTACAGTATATTTTTTACTTATTTTCGTATCTTTGTAATATAACCATGCGATTTAACTGCTTTATTTTGCTTCTATTTAAATATTTAGATCAATCCCGTTATTACAATCATCATTAAATAAGCATATTAATGATTCAAGTGTGAAAAAATGAAATAAAAATAATAATAAATTTAAAGTATCGTAAATCATTTGATAAAAACATTTTCCCATCATAAGAGAAGACAAAAACGCAATTCATATTGAAAAAAAAATATTAGCATAAGTCACGGAACAGAAGCTTGTTAATTTATTATTTGGTCATGAACATTCTAATGTTTCTGTAATCAATTTTAGATATAAAATGAAAAAAAAAAACAAAACTTTATCCAAAGAGAAATTCTGTACTTTGAGAGAAAAAAGTAGTTTGGTCCTTGTTGTGTCTATATTTACCATTAAATGTTGATTTTCTACAAATCCCTGCGCAATGTCCACTAACAACATGGAACGATCACGCGTCTGAACATGGTTCCTATCAGACGAAAACGTCCTAGTTAGGTTTGTAACTTGTTGTAATTTAGCTTTTTTAACTTGTTTAACTATCAGTATTAACTGTATGTTAACTTATCATTTTATAAATTAGGCATCTTATTTTTTTTAATGTTTTACTAATTTTTTGTTATATTGTACACTGAATGCACTATGGTGTTAGCAGAATATTGATAGGCCTACGGTATGTATTATTTACCTAAATTTACAGAATGATAATATTCTTGCATAGCACATAAAAAGTAGAATTTGAAATTACCAAAACATTAAAATATAAAAATTTCTGTGCGAAACCTGCAATAAGGGAGACCCCTGGCATATACACAGTGGCAGCACCAGCCGGGGAGGGGGCTTAAGCGCCCCTGGAAGGTTAAGCACTCCCCCACCCCACAGGGAAGGGGAGTCAGGGCCCCGTCAGGGAGAGCTCCCCGCCCCCACCCCACCGTCGGGGAGAAAAACACAATTCGTTGGGGAAAAATGTATTTTCTACATATTAGTAGACTCTAAAATCGATTAAATAAGACTATGGAACCCCTAAATTGTCAAAATAAATAATTTGATAAAACATTTCCAATTATAAGTGAAAAACGCAAACCCCTATTGAAAAAAAAAACTAATTAGCAAAAAGAAATAAAGTCAAAACAACAAAAATTTTGTTATTTTTAATATATTGTCCTTAGTCATGTATTTTCTAATGTTTTCAATAAATTTCAAATTAATTTTAGATAATTATTTAAAATTTAAAAACGAGTTCGGTTTTGTATTTGTTCCAAATTTATCCACAGAGAAATTCTGTACTTGAGACAAACTTGTATGAAACACCGAGTCTTTGAGTACGGGAACTCACTAAGATCTAAAACTACTATCAACAAAAGCCAAATATTAAGTAAGGTCCTGGGTATCTTTCCCCCAATTATTTTCCGATACATTTGTTCGCATAGTTTCCCAACTGATTTTTTTTTTCATCAGTTATTATCATTATACTTCATAAGGCAGAACACAATATTATGTGATATTATTTTCGCTATTTTTATTTCCTTTATAATAATTAATTCCTTCTTCTAAGTATACACCATAAAGGTGTGCCGATGAAACAAAAGCATTATCCAATCAATTGACTGATTGACTCTAGATCCATTCGCAATACTTGTGAAGCCTAAATACACATTGTAGAAACGTTATTGTAAAAACTTAGCATCCGGGTTCACAAAAGAATTAAGTGAAAGTAAACAAGGAATTTCTTTTTTAATATACTTGTTTTTTTGGTGCTTGAATATCATACCTATTTCCTAGTCGTTCTATATTTACCCATATTTGGCTGCATCAGGTAATAATCAGGCTAAGAGAGGCAGAATGAACGATGTGATGCTTTCATTGTTACAGTACTACGCCTCCTCTTCTATATAAGTGCTCTTGCGCTAAGTGCCCATTAGTGATTCTCTTCTACGATTATTATTCTTACTTTCATTTCGAATTCCTGTTAAAGTTGTTGGATAACAGGCATATCAGGGGCGGATTTGGGGAGGGGGAGGAGCCCGGCCCGGCTCACCCTTTTGGAAGGTTAAAAAAGAAATATAGGCCTAAAAAAAAAAAAAAGGAAAAATTAAAAAGAATGTTTGCAAGCACATCTAACATCTAAAGAAAAAAGAACTTAGATTGGTACCAGATAAAATAATTTTGTTATCAACATTATACATTATGCTAATTTTCATCTTTGTAAGCGCATAAGCTGTCTCTTATACACATCTAGATGTGTATAAGAGACAGGCTTACATGTGCAAAAGCTATTTCAAATACATTTATGATTACAGTATTGATAAACATGATCATAAAGATTAAAATCTATATAGCAGATAAATATTTTCCTTATACAAATTAATTTGCACACAGGCATATGTGCACTTAAACACACATGTAAAATTACTATTATATTAATATATGTTAACTTATCGTTTTATAAATTATGCATCTTGTATAATATTTTTAATGTTTATATTAACAATTTTTTGTTATACATTGAATGCACTATGGCGTGAACACAATAGGTATTCTTTGCCTAAAGTTAACCTAAAGTTAGATTTGCGTAGCAAAATAAAAAGTAGAATTTGAAATTACCAAAACATTAAAACATAATGATTTCTGTGTGACACCTGCAACAAGGGAGACCCCTGTAGTCTGTTCGTTTTACTGATTTACCGGGAAAAATGTTTCAACAAAGCTTTTTTTGGTATCAATTGATGCGCATGGGTGTCCTCTTTAACATGCGAAAACTCCTCTTCAATCCTCTTTGGAGAAAAAACTTAAGCCCTATAGTCATTTTAGTGAAGCCCTCCATTTTCAGTTAAACTTCAATGATTTCTTATAGATTTGATAATATTCTAAGCATACCTACATAATTTTTAGGCTGTCGTAACCAGGAATATTTATTCTATTTATTTTATTTCAACAATCTTTAATGAGGGTGGTCCATCCAGCCGAAGCTGTTCATTAGGGACCCTCAATACAATAGTAAAACAACACAAAATAGAGTATTAAATTAATTAATTTACAGTCAAATAAATAACAACCTTTCAATTCAAAAGTTACATAAAGAATTAATTTAAAATTAAATAAAAAACTTAATAAAAAAATTAAAATTAAATTACAATTAAAAATGTAAATGAATAAGCAAGATTAAAAAACAATAGGCAAAAGAGACATTAAAACAAGAAAGAAAAAAAAAGAATAAAGTAGCACAAATAAAATAATGAAATAAAGTAAAAATAGATAATAGGCCTATGCATATGAGAACTATAAATTCCTGTCCCCGCCCACTTTGCCGTCGGGGAAATCGGCCTTCTCATCGGGGACATCGCTCCTTTCCCTTGCCAAATTTTTCCCAACGGCAAAGTGGGCGGGGACAGGAACGGCCAGGCACTACTCAGGGGTTGGCTAAAGAGCGGAACACCAAGAAACTCCCACAATTTTCAAATTATGTTATAGAGGCCTGTTGTTCACTGTTGCATATCTGTTGCTAATTAAATTTTTTTTCTATGACGACAAGTTGACACTAACTCATTCTTGCTATTGAGTGAGCATAGTTCTGGATGACATATAATTAAATACTTTTCATATTTTGTTCATCTGAAATCTAAATTTAATCTTTGTTTATATGAAAAGTATTTAATATAATAAACGGTCTGACTCCCTGATTAGCCATTTAAATTATAATCCCTAGATTGCAACAATAAACAATAGGCTTTGTAACATAGTAATTTAGTCCGACTTCCTGATTAGCCATTGAAGTTATAAACCCTGGGATATTGTGTCATTCATATTTTACAATTCGCCTGATGAGTGTGGCCCTGTGTGGTCATATGAAACAGATTTGTAGCGATTAAAGATATGAAGTAACCAAGTTCATCTGCTATTGTTT
>NW_022699480.1:175495-182767 GCF_011630105.1 Anneissia japonica | reverse complement strand
GTATGTATGTGCTATTTCCCGGCAGAGGAGCCATTTTTTTAAAACCATGGTGTTGTGTCCGCCCCTTAAGGGGACCGGGTAGTGGCTCTACTGGTTACCAGCATGGGCGCAGATCATGGGGAGACGGGGGAACACGTCCCCCACATATTTTTAAGGAGGTTTTGGTAACACTCACTTTTCGACCGAAACGTAATTTCAAAAGTAAAGAAGTTGCCTAAAAGTGGTTGAATTGAACTGCATAATTAATGACCCAGGTTTTAACGAAAGAGCGCTGTACAGCCAAAGTAGAGTACGGTACTGTACATCTTATCTTTTAGCAAGATACCGCGTGCCTTTATAATTTGCGAAGTATGAGAAAAAGTATAAGATTGGTTTTCGGCACACGAAGTAGGTAAATTAAAGACATCAAAGACAATTAAGTATATTATTACCATTTTCTATGGTACAATACAGAAGTTAATTAGATCTCTATTATTGCCAAAAATTGCAGATAAAAGATCATGGTGATGTGATGATTATGAATTTTACTATATAACAGTGTCAATTCAGGGGTGGCGCCAGAATTTGCCCGACGGGGAGGGGGGGGGGCGAAGTCCCCGACGGAGGGTCCGATGCCCCGACGAGGGGTCAGATTTCCGCGACGAAAGCAAAGTGGGTGTGGTCGAGCTTCGATTAAAAGGTTCCGAAAATGGTCCTGGGGGCGAAGCCTCCAAAAATTTCGACAATTTAGGATTCAGATTCAGATTCAGATTTCTTTTATTTTCCACAAATAACATAAAAATATAAAATATAAAAAATATGTGGAGGAGGCTATAATAAAATCATGTGCTGAGCACAGATCTTTAGGCTAATAGCCCCCTTTACAAAAAGCATAATAATAATAATAATAATAATAATAATAATAATAATAATAATAATAATAATAATAATAATAATAATAATAATAATAATAATAATAATAATAATAATAATTGTTATCATTACTATTAACATCATCATCATTATTTGCAGTATTTAAAAAAGTCAAATAATAAAAATTATGTAAATTTAGTTCGCAAAAAGAAAGTTTTTCAGTATAGCTAACTAATTCAACAATTAAATAATATACAATCAGAAAACAGTGAAATAATTGGATAATAAATAAATACATGGTATTACTCACCATATGCTGAGATCAGAGACATTTTAAAGAAGGATTTAAAGCTGGTGATGGATGGTTTGTTAATAAGTTTTGGGGGTATATATCAACCAATTTGTATTAGACAACTCTTTTTTAAAATTGGAAATTGTTTTATTATTAATTTTAGTTATAAATACAAGTTTAGGCTGTTGGTTAATCTGACGTTGTATGTCAGCTGAAATGTTATTGTTTAAAAAGAAAACGGGAAAGTAATCAGATATGTCAGAATAGAAAATACCAGGTGTAATTTTTTCAATAATGTTATTAGAATTTTATTAAAATTAAACATATTATTAATGAATTCAGATGTTTGGCAGTGGGTATTACAATTTAGTAAACTAATGTTAAAATCATCAGTAAGGTACGCAATTTTGGTTTCTTTATTTATAATTTCAAGGATTTTATAAATATTTTTGTTAAAAGTATTAACTGATAATTCAGGATTTCTGTAGATCACTGCAAGAATAATATTTTTAGGTTGGGCATTGATTTCAATAGAAAGAGATTCGGCGTTACTAGCAATAATAGAGGAAAGATCATTACGCATTCTGTATTGATGTCTCTGATCTAGGTATATGGCGACACCACCTCCTGGGCTTTTAAAAATCTTGAATTGTGCAATAAGTATAGCCAGGTATACTGTAAAAAGGAAAGTTAGTTTTATTAGTGTTAAAAAACGTCTCTGAAAAACACAATGCAGTAAATTTGTGATTGATTGTATTTAAGAAATCATTAATTTCACCAAGGTGCTTAACTAAGCTTCTGGCATTTAGATGGAAGGTGCTAAAAGAAAAAGATTTATCAGAATATTTTAAATTAAAACTATCAATGAGTTTATATGTGCATACGTCATTGTTTTCAGGAAAGAATAAGTTACTATCTGCATTGCTAATATATAAATCAATATCAAAAGGATTTAAATTGAGAGAGCTTATTTTCTTAAAGTTTAACTTATGATCTAGAAAAAATGTTGAACTTCATGAACAAATTCGGTGTCATCTAAAATATGGTTAAAAGGAAAAATAATATTAGCACAGTTTGAACACACCAGTTTTCTGATTTATTATTATATTGTGTGTACTGTAATATTGCAAGATATGCACGACGTTGAATCAGATGTTAAATTTGAATTACATAAAGCACATGTCATAATTTAAAACATATGTTTTTATGAACTTGATATTATTAAAAGTGCGAACACAAAAATATACTGCAAGATAACAAATAAGTATCAACACTTGTAAATAAATAATATAAAAAATATCAATAATAAAGAATCTCATAACTCGTTATTATTTTTGTCGAGTTTTAAGCGATTTATAAAAGTAATACAGAAACAGTTTACTTGCTAAATCTTCATTAATAAATAATAATGTTTATATAAAGTTTTGTATAGTTCTAGTACCGGTACACGTATCGGACTTCTTTTAGAAGTGCAACCTTCCATTTATATAGAGGTTTCCGTTACGGAATGATGGCTTCTTCCCCTCACTATAAGCCTTTGTCATCAAGTCTCGGAGACTTCGTTTTTTAAGCAAGTCAGCTTTGCATAGATCATCTATGACAAAAATATTGCTGTCCTTTAGCAAAGTTCTTGCCTTGGTAAAAACTTCGTAGCGCTGAGGACGGTAAATAAATTTTGCATGTCCACTAACAACATGGAACGATCACGCGTGTGAACATGGCTCCTATAAGACGAAAATGTCCTGGTTAGGTTTGTACGCAAGCGTGTATGAAACACCAGGACTTTGAGAATGGGAAACCCACTAAGATCTAAAGAAAATGCTAAACAACTACTATAAAAAACGCCAAAGATTTGTAAGTTCCTATGCTACAGTATCTTCCCCCAGAATTTCTCCCATGTATGATCGTTTCTTCTAGTTTTCCAACTAATTTTTTTTTTCATCAGTTTATGTTCATTATACTTGTAAGACAGAACATATTTGCATTTTTTTCTGTTTGATAGGCATATAAATTAATTATTGTCTAGTCGTTGTAAAGTTATACCACAAAGGTGTGCAATACTTATGAAGCATAAAGACACATTGTAGATGTAGATTCTAATGTTTATATTACTATTTTTTTTGTTATATTGTACACTGAATGCACTATACGGTGTGAGCAGAATATTGATAGGCCTATGTATTATTTACCTAAATTTACAGAATGATAATATTAAGTGCCCATTAGTGATTTTTGCATAGCACATAAAAAGTAGAATTTGAAATTACCAAAACATTAAAATATAATGATTTCTGTGTGACACCTGCAACAAGGGAGACCCCTGTAGTCTGGTCGTTTTACTGATTTACCGGGAAAAATGTTTCAACAAAGCTTTTTTGGTATCAATTGATGCGCATGGGTGTCCTCTTTAACATGCGAAAACTCCTCTTCAATCCTCTTTGGAGAAAAAAGTTAGGCCCTATAGTCATTTTAGTGAAGCCCTCCATTTTCAGTTAAACTTCAATGATTTCTTATAGATTTGATAATATTCTAAGCATACCTACATAATTTGTAGGCTGTCGTAACCAGGAATAGGCCTATTTATTTTATTTATTTACGGTAGTAAAACAAAACAAAAGAGAGTATTAAACTACTTAATTTACAGTAAAATAAATAACAAATCAAGGGGTCGACTAGAGCCTCGGTCAGGGCCCTGGAATAAAATCCCTTGCAAGGTTCTCAGGGAGAGTTTGAATGGCGGGGGCGGGGGGGGGGGCACAAAATCTGTCATTATCATATAGCATTCCTTAACGTCCACATTTTCTACGGTTCTAGATAGAGTGGTTGTATTTAGCAACTGCCATCTAAAACCACTAGTCTCATCACTACCTTCATACCAATTGAGGGCTCATACATAGTGGAGTGGAGTTTTTTTTTTTTTTTTTGCAAAATTTGGATAAGCTTCATACAGATGTTAATCTTAGTGGGTGGAGATATATCTGTTGAATGAACATGTTTTACTCCATCTTCAAAGAAAAAAAACCTTTAACGAATTAATGTTTGAAAATACAAAAATCCGAACGTTTTTACCCACCTCTGTATGTCGCGGTCTGATTTAACGGTGAATAAATTTGGACTTGAAAGGATAAACAATAGCGTTTATATGTAATAACAATTTAGTACGAATCAATGCCTAGTAAAGTTTATAAACTTGTTTTATATGGGAACTGTGCTACTCATCCTGATTCATTTACGCTGGCCCTCCCCATACCTGGATGATGCGACGTTATTTGTCGAACCATGGTCAAACGAATCTGGGAGTCTTTCCGACTCCGATGAGGACAGGAAAATGCGCTGTAGTGAGTTTATGGAAACAAAGCTTAACAGACATGTTTTATCCTTGTTCATGTTTCTGAGCTTCTTTTGATCTGCTTACCTATTCAACCCAACGTTATAAATGAATTTGTCGTCTCAGTTTAGTGTGGCTATGTGATTTGGATTTGCATTGGTGATACTGGTGGATATGATGTGTAACATTTTTTGAATCTGTGAAATCCTTGCTGATTGGTACTCTTCATTCCTCTTGTAATTAATTTACTCGCATCTGGTAATTGGTAAGCTCACACTGAATCTCAACAACTACTTACAAAACGTCAATTTGGAAAACAAAACAATAAAATATTTAAAAGGATCAAGATGAAATTATTTTAATTTTAGTGAATTTAATTTTCTATATTTAAAATAATTTAAAAGTGCAATAAACTATAGACTATGACATCATATCTTGATCAAGTTGGTTGGATGATTTATAAACGTATAAATTACAACGGCGTATTTAGGACTGCATGGGAGGAGGGGCATAGCGCTAAGAAATACTTGTGTCCCTATGTGTCCCCCTAAAACTCATGCTTAAGTAGTTAAAAATCACCAACACCCCACTTTGCCACTTCCCCACCCCCCATTTCAGGACTCCTAGTGCCTCTGGTTTGATGAATTGTGGCCTCATTTAGAAAATAAAACCAATGACACAGAATTTAAATGAATGGAATGCTATATTTCTCAAATACTGAAGCTACAATGGCTTAAAAACTGTTTTGGTTTCACATATTTAACAATGAACAATGATAATTAAAACAAAATAAACACTACATAATACTGAATATATAAATACCAGTGGTGGCGCCAGTGGGACAGAAAAAAAACCATTGTGTAATTTTTACAGAATTTAAACTAAATAAGCCTTTCAGATCCCTAAATTGTCGGAGTTGCCAGGGATTCTTCCTATGGACCCTTGAGTAGTTTCTGGGATGTCCTGGCATGGCCAACATATCCTATGGACAATCGCAAGTGGTTCTGGGATGCCCTGGCCCTACTAACTTATGCTGGTGTTGGAAAAATTAGCCTTCCCGTTGGGCACATTGGACTCCTCTTCGGACAAATCCTGGTGCCGCCACTGATAAATACTATCAGTAACAATAAAAAAATAATAACTATCTACTTAGTCAAACTGACATTGTACAACCACATAAAAAGTGGAATGTATAAGTTTTGATATATCTTAACAGTACTTAAATACTGGGATATCATTCTACCAGTTCCACCAAATTGGTTTGTATAATAATTTTTTTTAGAAAGTATACAATTTTGTTTTTTACAGTATTTTGGTGGCAGCATGTGTTTACAAATTTCCCAAATTACCCATGTTCTCACCAGGTGCTTTTCCCCTTACCAGAGCGCTATGGCCCACTGGTTTGTATTGGGAAACAATTAAAGACTGCCTGTCAGGTACAGTTGCATTTTGAAATTACAGTGCTATATAAAACTTTAATTACCTTGCTTAAGTGAGAGTGGTATCCAAAAATTATGTCATTACACACCACAAATTGTCAAGTTTGATCTGTAAATGAAACCACTAAAAACTATAGAAAAGAACAATAATAAGTTTATTTAGTTACATGTAGTGTAATTTACACACAAGGAGATCAAGTCATCACTTCTCTTGATTCGACTTCATTTACTGGCTGCTGCATCTAGCATATTAATGTTCACTACATGACATGGGCCTAATCATGGACCTATTAATAAGATGGTCTGATTATCCAATCAGAGCCCATTTAGGGACTTTCACTAATCAGACAAACGCCCTTCTTCTATTCTAATAAGCTGTACGATTTTCTTTACAATATACAGTAATGCATTATACCATTGTGAAAAATGTTTTTGAATAAAGGCTCCTTTTTATTTGTACAAGGTTAGAGCACATATGCTTATACAGTATCTATAAACATAAATTACCTACTAAATTAAAGATTATCTGTCATTACTACATAACAAATTGTCAAGTTTTATCTGTAAATGAACCACTACAATGCACAGAACAACAATAACAACTGAAGTTTATAATTTCCCATTAATTGAAAAAAAACCAATCTAAAAAACAAGTTTGATAAATGAATGAAATTTTAAAACATATATTTCAATTTTAATACCCCAAATATTAAGATCAACTTAAATTGCACTGATGCAGCGCAAGATGCTAATACTTCAAAATTAAAAATTATCATCTTAAATAAATAACACATTTTAAAGAATAATCCCTTCATTCAAAATTAACTAGCTTAATTTTACTACATCACTTGATTGGCTTGTAAGAATGAGGAACTAACCAATCAAAAACTGTTTACCAGAATTCAAAATTTTACAAAGGTATGTAGTGCTATGCTAACATATGCTAAAGCTTAAATTGGCATCAACTATTTTACATTTTACTTTAACATCAGTGGCAACACACAAGAAAGTGCACAGTCAATCAACCAAAAACTTACTAGAAGGAAAATACAATTTTGAGTTGAAAATTAAACTAAAGAAATTAAAAAATATTACATATGTACACATGATCGCCGGCAAATTTTGGCAATGCTGATTGGTCGGTCAAATCATGAGGCCTTCCTGATTGTGTTGGGGACAGCTACGCAGCACAACCATCGCAAGGAAAACAATGTAGCGAATTTATGAAAACCACTGTCCACACTATCAAATTTTCTTTGACAAAAAACTGTTGTATGTCCATATAAAGTCATGATATGTCCATATATAGTCATGATGTGCCCATATATAGTCATGATGTGCCCATATATAGTCATGATGTG
>NW_022699480.1:169505-174571 GCF_011630105.1 Anneissia japonica | reverse complement strand
ATTTCCAATTGAATACTGCATTTTAATGACATAAATTTACAATATTGGTGACAATTTTAGGAAAAAATGGCGGCCATTTTGAAACTGCTGGCAACCCCCCTTACGTATGAAAAAAAAAAATGTTGCACATACTTTTTTGATTTATCAATGTCTACTCTACATCATATCCAATTTTTTTTAAATATAGCAAAAAAAAATGCAACCTCTGATATTGCTACATTTCGGACTGGACTACACGATGATCGACCGTCGCGTCGGTGGCAGCAAACATTTACTTGATGTATCTTCTCCCCGACTTTCAGGCCAATCATGTTTCTCGTCAACACTTTTTAGAAATACAATGAGGTGCAGAAATTTTTTATTTTTTTTATTATATTTATTACAATAAAAGTAGTTGTTTTTATCTTGGTTATATGTTGGTATTTATAGAGAAAAATGAACGATATCTCACAACAGGATTCATATTCCGTATGAAATTAAATGTGATTACAAACAGGCCTAAAATATATCATTACCATGCCTATACATAAGTTCTTATTATAGTTTTTAATGTCTTATTTGAATGTGTTAATTATTTTATATAGACATTATTGTTGTTAATTGCTTTATGTTCATTTTATGCGGGGAAATTGTTTGTCTAAGGGGCCACAATGGAAATAAGTTTTTATACCTTTTTGGGTTACCAGTTGTTCATAATCGTTTACTTGTTGTTTGTTTTTGTTTGTATTAAGAAATTTGTGATTTTAATTCTTGAATAAAATGAAATGAAATGAAAAATTTGAAAAATAATTGTTTGCAATTATATGTTTTCCTAATGATTTCTGTTCTATGTATAAGTCGATCTATTGTTTGCAATAATAATAACGATATTAAACTGTTAGCTACCAGAATGTTCACGAAGAAGGCGCGACGCCCAACCACGCCAATTGTGCTCTTGCTGGGGACATGCTCTCCACGCCCGGGACAATGGACTGCCCGTCTCCCTAAAAAGGCTATATGAAAAATAAAACAAATTGTTTAAATATAGGCCTTTACTATATAAACTCATACCTAAACTCCTATCGTTAGATGCATGGAGGTATTTTATATCTCCATGCATCTAGCGATAGGAGTTTAGGTATGAGTTTATATAGTAAAGGCCTATATATAGATGTATTTTTCAGTTTTTAGGGCACATTTACTCCCTATATTTTATAAACTTAAAATTCTTGATGTAAAGCCAGGTACCACGTTATAGAAAAATTAAGAATATGTTATAAAGGGGATTAGAATCAACTTTCTCGATATTCGCAAAATAGTTGAAGAAAACATTTTAATACAATGCTTAAAAAACATTTACTTGAAGAGCATATTGCTGGATGATTTTTAATATTATTCAATTCACTTAAATTTAAGGTTTTTTTTAAATTTGTTTTTGAATACAGTAGGTCTAATTTTATTATTATTATTATTATTATTATTATTATTATTATTATTATTATTATTATTACTATTATTATTATTATTATTATTTATTATTATTATTATTATTATTATTTATTATTATTATTATTATTATTATTACTATTATTATTATTTATTATTATTATTATTATTATTATTATTATTACTATTATTATTATTATTATTATTTATTATTATTATTATTATTATTATTCATGACCAAGCTGCAATTCCTTCTAGCAGTCAGTTGATAATATTTTATATATAAAACATATAATATGTTTTATATATTTTTTGTACTACTATTGTAAAAGGGGTTAAATGTGATAAGAGAAATCTTATTTTTAACCTCCTATTTGCCATGTGTATTTGCTTGATTTATCTTGTATTCGTTTTTGAAATGTGGCAATTCATGTGAATGAATACAAATTCTTAATATCACATGGGGGAGGGGTGTAACTATTAACTAACCCCCTTTTACTGTTTTCCCCATTTTTGAAATATTCCAATTTCTTCAAATATGCTGTTTGTGGCTTAGTAAATTCAGTTGCACAACATATCAAAACAAATTTTTACTCCGGAGCCTGGCTTTATAATATCTTTTTCGTGTGGGTGTGTGTGTGGATGTGGGTGTGTGTGTGTGTGTGTGTTTGTGGGTGGGTGGGTGTGTGCAGACACAGTGTAGACATGGAGGAGAACCAGATGGATGCTTGAGAGTTAAGCTTTAAATCAGGCCATACTGTAATTTTTTTTAATAAAATGTTGCGTCAAAGGGAAAATTTTGGTATACAAATGACATTGGTGAAATATTGGTCCGGCCAAAACCGGACAAGCCAAACCACTTCTTACGGCCTCGTAATGGTATTTTTAAATCAAATGTAATCAGAATTTAGCGTGCACAAAACAAAATATCTGGGTAAAGGTCAAAGATATCATCTTATTTTTTAAAAATCTTTATTTAGTAGGCTTTCTAAATGTTGAATATCATTTAAAGCAATACAACTAAATCGTTATATTTAATATATACCATGGTATTGCACCAGAAGTGAAAACAAATGCTGGCCCACCATCATCATCATCATCATTGTAATCATCATGATTGTCAACATCATCACCATCATTATTATCGTAATCATCATGATTGTCAACATCATCACCATCATCCATTTATTCCAAATGAGGCTATAGAGGGGGATTTTTTAGAGGCCTTTTTAGAAGGGAAGTTTATTAAAATCACGGTGTTTATTCAAGTGAATTCATTAACGGTATATGTTTTTTTAACAAGTTGTTGGCATGTGTTTAAAAAACGATACTTGCAGAACGATTTTTAATGTCAACATCTCTATGTACATTTCTGTTAAAGTCGTCTATAGGGGTGATTTTAATGAACGCCAAACAAAAAATCCCTCCAAATCCCTGGAAAGTATGGCTATGGATTTGAAAAACTTATTTAATCAGTTTCTTGCAACTAATTGTGCTTTTTGCTTCCCAAAGGTTAGTGAGGGGAGGGGGAAGTCCTCACATCTTGGCCCCAGTGGTACAACCCCTGCTAGCCTAACCGGGCAAGTATAAACGTCCCTCAAAAATGCTCCCTCATATCTACAGATTGGCTAGCAACACAGTTCAAAAACAAACACCAACACATACAGCACAACAATAATAATCATTAATTCATCAATCAATTTACCAATTTACATTTTATTTAAAAACTTGCATTTTGCAGAAATAAAACCTAATTATGTAATTTACAAATTGGATAGACGGAAAGAAAAACCTCAATAGATAAAAATGATAAAAAATTCAAATCGACCATTTCAAAATATAATACAAGTCAGGCCACGCTGGTCCCCAGGGGTACATTTTCCAATTAGAATGAGGACAAATAAAGAATTATTAATAAAATAATCTTGAAAATACTATACATACAATAACTAACAAGGCAAGCATTTGTGATATCAACAATGTTTATGTACCTTTATAGTTTGAAAAAGGGACAAGGATATGACCATTCTGGGCAGTAGCCAGGATAACCAAAAACCAGACCAAGTGGGGAAGTGGGTACTGCCTAGAAAATCGGACAGCGTCAAAGGGAATAGCCTTTTGGATCGCAGCTTTGGTATTGTACAGCATTGTTGGATAGATTACTTGTTTTATTTTATACTAGGTACATTTTTCAACGGTTTTTTTTCGATTTGGAAGGTGTGTGTAATACATGCACCAATCACACCTTTGGATACGGTCTGCCGCCTGCCATTGTGTGACTGGCCTTCTATTTTTTATTTTTGTGGAAGCTTAGATTTGATATTTAAAAAAAAAACTGCATCCTATACTGGAATGATTTGGGCCATTTTATTTTAATTATGCAGGAATTCAGATATGTAGCACTGTCCACCATCTTTATCCCACTCCAGCAGACTGTAAAGTAAGGCTGTGCGTGGAATATATTCTCCGGGCAAACATTTTGCCTAGAAATCTATCCGCGCATTTTTCGGAAAATAATGGTTGATTTTCCACACAGATTTTGCCAAATATTAGGCCTTGGCCTTATAATCTTAATATATAAACAATGTATTATGCAGTAATTACGATTCTGCACATCTATTTTTCTTGCGATTTCCCATGCGGCAAATTTGAGCTGGTGTTTGAAGTATCATCCCATAATTAAAAAACTTTGGCCCAGGGCATAATAAGCAACGCCCTCAAACATGTAATCAAAACATTTCAATTAAATGAAGGTATTTTTCTTAATTCTTAAGATATGACACTTAAAAATATTTTTTTAAATCTTATTTAAAAAAACTTGTTTGGCCTTTCAGTATCAAAATTAGCTTATTTAGCTGGTTTAAAAAATATATACTATCTTTATATAAATATGAAATGAGAAAGTGTTATTATTATGTACAATTGCATTATATACATAATGTAAAGCGCTTAGAAGCCTTGTGGTGTTAAATGCTATGTAAGTCTAACATATAATTATTATTATTATAAATGCATTGTTGTGATATAAAAACAAAATGTATCATATAATTAATGTAAAGCAACTTGGCTGTCACAAAAATATGATTCTATGTTTAAAGAATATAAAAGCACAGTATATATTTGTATAATACTCTTATATTTACCAAATGAACAATATTAAATTATGTATTTCCTATATATACTGTATTATATTATCATTTACTTCCTATATAACATATCAAATCATCAAGTGTCATTATTTGCCATATGATACACTGTGGCATTGAACTCTATTAGAGTGTAGTAATCGCAGTGGTGGGGGAGGAAATGTACAATATTAAATTATGTATTTCCTATATATACTGTATATTATCATTTACTCCCTATATATCATATTAAATCTTGTGTCATTATTTGCCCTATGATACACTGTGGCATTAAACTCTATTAGAGTGTAGTAATCGCAGTGGTGGGGGCAGGAAATGTACAATATTAAATTATGTATTTCATATATATACTGTATATTATCATTTACTCCCTATATATCATATTAAATCTTGTGTCATTATTTGCCCTATGATACACTGTGGCATTAAACTCTATTGAGTGTCGTAATTGCAGTGGTGGGGGCAGGAAATGTACAATATTAAATTATGTATTTC
>NW_022699480.1:153559-158970 GCF_011630105.1 Anneissia japonica | reverse complement strand
GTTTTTGGCAACGTGCAAAATCGTGGACATCATTATTTACGACAATTGTAACCATCTTTTGGAAACTCTCCAACAGCCATGACTTGCTCCAGATAAGCTTCAAGAATTTTGTAATGTTATTCAAACTAAGGGTGCACCGCTCAACAACTGTTGGGGGGGGGGTTCATGGATGGGACCGTTCGACCCGTTTGTAGACCTGTACAGTCGCAAAGAATTATGTAAAATGGACATAAAAGAATTCATGGTAATAAATTTCAGTCTGTTGTCGCTCCGAATGGATTAATCGCAAACCTTGGCTCTTCGAATATATTTGTAGCTAAAAATATTTGAATTGAGCATCTCTTTTACTAAATCATTGTCTATTTCTTCATCCCATCTAAATAGGAAAAAAAAATTTAATTCACTGAAAATTATTATAAATGGCATTGTTGATACAGTTTACTCAAGAATAAAGTTCCATATTAATCAACATGACATTACATACATTTGATTTGAGGGGCTTAGTATTTGAGGTCATCATAATTAAGATGTTTTTTATGGTGCAAAGTAACAAAAACTTTAATAGGTTTGAGTTAAATATTGGCAGTGGTATTGTAGGAATATATACGGTAATATTTGTTCATTTACATTGACATATCGCTAATACCTTTTGATCTTTTTTGTTGCTGATTCCTGATCTGCTGATGTGGTCAATGGTGCTACTGAAATTAATAAAATTATACATTGATTGAAATATTATTTTATATTATTATTTTATATTATTATTTAATATTATTATTGTTTATTATTATTTAATATTATTATTATTATTAACAGTGTTATTGTGTTGTTGTTGTTATTATTATTATCATCATTATTAATATTTGGTTACTTTATTATTTTTGTTATTTATTATTGATATTATAAATTTTTACTATTATTATTACTATTAGCTATTTGGGTTTATTACAAACAAGTAGTTTTGCCTGCCATGGTGACCGTACTCTAAGACAAGATCAATAAGGTTGGAAAACTTACCAGTACAAATCAGCTTATCTTGAAAACCTACAACAATGGATATTGCTCCTGGTGTTTGTTGTCCATCTGAAACAGATACAGTAAGCGTGTATAAAACTGGTAAAAAAGATAGACTCGAAATGTGTGTTGTAAAATTGCATGATGGTATTACAGTATTAACAAAAAAAAGAGAAAGAAAAAGAAATCTCTACCCAAAACACACACCCAAAAAACGAACATACCTAGGCCTCAGGCCTCTATAAAATATCTAGACTCAAATAAAACAGCACATTACTAAAATCCAATTTAACAAAAAAGTAGTAATATAGGCCTTCTTAACTTACATGCAAAAAGCTGTTGGATAGAGTTGATTCCGGAACTTGCAGTTGTAGTGGGTAGAGTACTATTGAACGTTAATAATCTGAAAAAGTAAAATCAATGAATATTTACTAACTTAGGTACAGTATGTCATTTATTTTTTAGGCCCTAGCGTAGCCTTAGGCCATGCCTAATTATAGGAATAATAAATAGCCCGATGCATCTGATTTTTCGTATCTAATTTATTTTTATATTTTTTCTTCAATCCATATATTCTTGTAGGGCTTTATGTCTTTATGGTAGTAGTACAGCTGTCTCTTATACACATCTAGATGTGTATAAGAGACAGTAACCTAGACCTACATAGGCCTAATATAGACCTAGCTTAGGCCTATACTACTAGGCCTAGGCTAGGCCTTTATATAGGCCTACACTATATTAATTAGGCCTAGGCCTATGGGTGGGCGTTCGCGAAGTTTAAATATGGATGACCGAAGCCTTACGTTATTTTTACTCTATGAAAGCAAACAAAAATAAAAGTGATAGGCCTACCTATACCATTACCATTATCAATCATTGAAACAAAAGTAATCATATTCATATATAACGTTTAAACTTACAATTTTCTAGCCATATTTTCTTGGTGAACAACAGAGGCCAGCAAGATAACTCGCGAGCTTGAAAACGAATCTATCTAGTGTTGACATGATCGACTCCCAATTGACGTACTGTGATTGGTCAGAAGTGTATGTCTGTGACGACGGATTCCCGGCTGATTTCACGTCCTCTACGAATGAACTCGACGAAACGTACCCAAGCATTATAAATATAATTACGCATGCGCATATGCTTTACAATAACGTCATACCGTCGTCGCAGATCTAAAACTCGCTAGCGTAAGTAAGCGCGAAATATGAATTTTTTAGCATCACGTACACTTTCAAAACATAAAGAAACCGTAGCTTGTCCAGGTACTTTTTTCACACACAGCATAAGCAATACTTAACGCAATGTTACCATCTGGTTTTTTACATGTATTATTGCCATTTATTCTTCAATTAATTGATGCAGATACCCCTTTTATATTCAATGATAATAACATGGAAGAATTATTTTGCATTTGCATGGCAATAAAGTGTTTTGTCGAAGCAAATCGTCGTCGACAACTTCGCCGGGAAGAAATATTACGAGAAATAATCTGTCATTTCATGAAAGAACAGGTTGGAGATGATGTACTTTGTAATGTACATCAATTATTAGAAAATGAATCAGTAGTTACACGAAGATGGTGGGTTAAACCAGGTGTGAGAAGTACCTGTTGGTGGGATAACAACGTAATGACTAACTGGGATGATGAAGAATGGCTACTAAACTTCAGGTGGGGTTAGAAATGTGGCCTGTACGTCACTATTTAATAGACACCTAAGATATTGTATTAGGCTAAAATATATATTAACTAGTGTCTAGGGCTATGCAATTGTATTTAAAAATATTATAGGCCTAAAAATGATAATAGTGAACAAATAACCTGTAGTCTTAGGCCCTAGGAAAATATTAAAAGCATAGTTTGTGTCTCTGGTCTTTCCTTTCCAATATTAAGCATCGACAATCCTATACTAGTTGCGAGTACAGCCGTCAATTATTAGTCTATGCGTGCCATTCGTTTTATGGTGTTAGTTTTTATTTTATTAATTTTCGGTACTTCACAATGTCTGTTACATCTGATTTTTTTTTTTACCTCGAGTTTAATAAATGCTTCTATAAACTGCAATTTGATTTGTGAAAATTGACTAAGAAAATGAAAAGTTATAGCAATTTAAAATTTACGAATTGTATAAAATTTCATGTTCTTATGTAACATTAATCTGTCATTTTGACAATGTTGGCATAAGGTGCCGAGAACGAACATTTGAGCATATACGGAAAATATATAGAATATTTTCCACCAAAAAAAGTTTCGAATTTAATGGAACATTTACATGACCTTTAAAAGTATAGTATATTTTAACTTCAATTTTCATAAATTGGCCAAAATTCGCTTATTCTAATTTTAACAGATATTAATTAATAAATGATTGAGGATTATAATAAACTAAGTCATTTTAGGGTTAACGAGGGTTAACTATTCGAAAAATCAATCCAAAAATCTGAGTATTTTTCAGTTTTACGCTGACTTAGCTTTATAGTCAAACCAATCGATCTTTAGACAAAATTATAATGAACACAGAAGTAATTTTAAAATAAATATTTTACGGAATCCGTTCCTGAAATATACAAATAATAACATACCAAAAGTCCATAAAAATCTAACCAGGGGAACATTGTTCATTATAAAGATATTTAATGGGTTAAAATCAAACGCTTTATTGCACAACTGCTCTGCTGGAAGCGTATAAATGCATGTCGTTGCCAAGTTGTTGCTAACGAAAAAATGTGAATTATAGGGTAATACGCCCGCGCGCGATCGAAAGGTGAGGAACACACATAGAGCTATTATATCTCTATGGGAACACATGGGTTTGTCGCGTCAAAAGGGATCTGTTGCCGAGTGATCTCCTTCCCAGTAATACCTCCATGATTCAACAGAAGGACGCACATCTCTGCTCTCGAACATAGCGCGTGCGTACAGTCCTTTGATCTTTACTGTGGCATCGACAATCCTATACTAGTTGCGAGTACAGCCGTCAATTATTAGTCTATGCGTGCCATTCGTTTTATGGTGTTAGTTTTTTACGGGATGCGATTTTTTTTCCCGTACGAAATATTTGCATGAAACTCCACTCGGGTTGTCTCGACTGACTCGGCTCGAAAATCTCAATTCTGGAGGTCAAAAGGTCATCAACTAAAGATAAACGTCCACAAAAATTCTGAGATACAGGATTGCTCGCGCTGTCTGATTTTTGAAAAAAACACATTGGTGTTACCATGCTAATATAATGGGTCGTTTAAAGCGACATATGTAATATTTGATTTCGCTGTGCACGAATAATAAAAAGTGTTAGGCCCTATTTGAATTTGACTTACATACTGTGAACATTTTTATTTTTTAGTTGGCCTAGGTTTTGGATAATTATTCGCGGTTTTGGATTATTTAAGTACCTATGTCATGACGAATTCGAGTCAACTCGGCCCCAGTCAAGTTGGGCCCAGTAAAGTCAGCCCCAAGTAAACTCGGCCCCATGTCAACTTGGCCCCAAATCAACTCGGCTCCAATTTAATGTGTACGGTATTTTACTGAATATTTACCAGGAGATTTGAATGCAAAGCCAAAATTAAAGTGTTTTTAAATCGATGCCTTTGTTATTTCTTTTCATTTACATGCACTTGCAATAATTAAAACTGCATTAATAAAAATAATATTAAAATGATGTTAATAAAAATTATACAAAGGTATATAGAATAACTAATAACAATAACGATATACTTGGGGCCAAGTGTACTTGGGGTTTGTTGACATGGGGCCGAGTTGACTTGGGGCCGAGTTGACATAGGGCGCCGTGTTGACTTGGCGCCGAGATGACAGGGGCCGAATTGACTTGGGGCCGAGTTAACCTGCTTCCGCCTAGAATTACCGTACTAAAAATTAAGGCAGGGAGTTTGGATTATAGGCCTCATATAGTATACTGTAGGTGCTTCTTGATTACAATGCTTAGGCTAAGTTAATTAATGGCGAAATTATATATGGTTATTTAATAATTATTATTATTATTTTATTATTATTGTTATTATTATTATTATTATTATTATTATTATTATTATTATTATTATTATTTAATATTAATTACATTACAAGGCTTAGGCCAAGTTCATTAATGCCGGAGTGATATTATATAATATATTTAATATTCACCATCTTAATTTCATGTTTTAAATTTGTTTCAAATTTCAGTCAATGGCATGCGAAGCGTGAATGTTGTGTCAGGCCTAGGGGCCTAGTCGGGGGGGGGGGGCTAGCAGCAAGGTAATTCAACAGAAGGACGTACATCTCCGCTCTCGAACATAGCGCGTGCGTACAGTCCTTTGATCTTTAATAATGCCAGAGTTATAACCTTTGATGTCCCGAGATGTGCGTCCTTCTGTTGAATTGCCTTGCCTTT
>NW_022699480.1:149704-152321 GCF_011630105.1 Anneissia japonica | reverse complement strand
GCCCTGGTGGGTTCCGGGGGAGAAGCCTATTTATAGCCTTATTTTCAAAATGTCGTATTTAATTGATTTATAAGGTTAACAATTTACAATTAAACATACCTACGTTCATAAAAATAATGTTTAGTCATTGTTATTTTTTCCACATGCTAAGTTTAAAAAAAAAACGTGGGTTTTAAACTATATAGACGAATGGTTGAATAGTGGAGAAAATTGGTACCTTATGATGTCTATTTACTGTGCTGTTGGTCTTGTCACAGGGGCTGGATCCAGAATTTTTCAAACGGCAGGGTGGTGGAACATTTACAGTTTACACTGATTTGTGCACCTTCTGATACCTTATACGTAAAAATAATTTAAATTTCTATGGTGAATAAAAATTACATTTACAGTTACTCCCATTTACAAATATAGGCCTATCGTAAATCTACAAATACTGTTACAACACTACGGTATATAATTCAACTAACTGGAGACAAAAACCGTAAATTCTATGTTCGAAATTCTATAGTTTTAAAGTAGGGCCTAAGTACTTTCTATCGGCCATCTTTTAGTCGGATTTGCCAAGACTGTAATTCAAACATGAAATAATTATCAAAAAGTACCAAAAACATTTCAGAACTTTAGTGCACAGAGCATTTTTTGCATTTAAAACAAATAGAAAAATAGGGCGACCATAAATTCGCCCTTGTTGTAGTTCGCACTTAATGCATCCGCTCGAACTGACATCCACTCGAACCAAAGATACTAGAAATACAAGATAGAGTTCTCCACACAAATAAAGTGTTCCACCGCGTTCCACCGAAATGCATGGTGGGAATACGAAAAATGGGACGCCCCCTACAGCTGGATCTAAAAAAACTTGTGCCAAACTTTCGTTACCAAGTAGTCGCGTATTTTATTATCAATTCTCAATAAAGATACTAGATATAAAAACAAACTGGAATAGACACCCAGACAGTGACATCGGTGAATACATAACCTCCTTGGTGGCGGTAGAAATCGTTGCTATTATCCAAATAATAAACAAAACAATTAAAGCATAATCATGAATCAGTAATGAATAAAACAACAATACAGCGCAGAATCGCATGGCCAAACGCACTCTTGTGAAAAAATTTTCCTCCATTAGTGGAAAAGGAAGGGCGCCTTTTGCGTCTGGATATACTTAGCAACAGAAGGGCGCCCTGTACGTTGGGCACGAAGTATAGGAAACTTGCATGGTTAAAAAGAAGGGCGCCGCCTACGTTGGGCGCGACTTCCGCCTCATTTTTACAATGCGAAAACTCTATCTTGTATTTCTAGCATCTTTGGCTCTAGCCTGGGTTCCAGGCCCTAATTTTAGGTTACTCACTCCTTATTGCACTTAGTGCGCGCCATACCTAATTTAATTGGCGTCCCATACTCGATTTCTTTTTTTTTTCGAATTAGGGCCTGGGCAAACGATTCATGCGTACGATTTCCCACATCAAATTTGATGTGGGATATCGTATGTGTAAAGAATACCCGTGTCACACGTTTAAACGTTTTCAAACATCCTTTAATCCACAACATATAATCAAAGTTCACAATGTTCGAAATCTGCAAGATAACGATACTACTAATTAACATTCTATCAAATCAGCTATAGCTATTAAAGAATCATCACTAGGCCCATATTAGTATGATGTACATACTCAAAAGGTGGTCACATAATAACATAACAGTAACTAAAACTCTAAATCTAAATTAATCAACTGCTTCTTCACTAAATATGATAGCATTGGTTACTCATAGCTTTCTTAATGTATTAAATGAGGATTATGAACTTACACTGTTTAACGTCTACAATAAAGATTATAAATCACAGGAATTCTTATTCTCATCTCACATGTATACATGTGTGTATGCTACACCTTAGTGTGATCTCTGACCTTGAGAATGTCATTTGCTATTAAAACACAGAGGACGCTGTCTAAGACTAAGAGATTATCAAAAACATACACTCCGCCCCCACAAAAAACTAACTATTCATTGACACTATCCACAGGCACGAGTACTATCAGTCTCTGCACCGCTCGAGTTATCATTTGCTTTCCGTTTCTCTCTTCACCGTTTAACTGAACTTGCACTGTCCTTACTTTGCCACTCATATCGGTATACACATCGGTAATCAACCCCATTCTCCACTTTCCACGAACCACGTTGCTGTCTTGCACCAACACCACATCACCGATCGGCATGTTTCTCTTCTCATGGTGCCATTTTTGTCTTATAATCAATGATGGAAAGTAATCCCTATTCCATTTTATCCAGAAAGCCTTGATTATGTTCTGGATAAACTCGACACGATGCCGGGGGTTATTTGTGATCTTCCAAGGTCCACTTGGAACTCTAGTCGTAGCACGTCCCAATAACATATTGTTTGGACACAGATAGCTGGCCCATCTGCTGTCCAGACATATCTCTTTCTCTTTTCTTGCAGGGTACGCAATGATGTCTAACACTCTTAGCCACTCTCTGTAGATTTAGTATCCAGTATCTCATACGAACCCGGGCCACAGTTGACTGTACTCCACAATGACTCCTTTTGTGCGCATGTGTAACGTATAACTTCGAAAATCTATGGTGTGCTGGCAAT
>NW_022699480.1:125684-146844 GCF_011630105.1 Anneissia japonica | reverse complement strand
TGGGTTTTCACTTATGAAAATGTCTCAATTATGTGTAAAATAACGATTTGCCCCAGTTTTTATTTCGGAAATTTGCACTAGAAGATGTGTATAAGAGACAGGGTAGATGGTTTACACTGAAAACTGATCAGAAATCAGTTAGCTATATTTTTGATATGCAACATAAAGGCAAGATCAAAAATGAGAAAATGAGGCGCTGGAGGATTGAACTTTCCTGTTTTACATTTGAGATTGTGTACCGTCCAGGTAAAGAAAATATTCCTCCAGACACATTGACCAGAGCGTGTTGCTCGGCAAGTAATGTAACTGACCGCCTTGTCGAACTTCACAATATGCTATGCCATCTGGGAATTACTAGGATGTGGCATTTTGTGAAAACAAGGAATCTCGCATTCACAGTAGAGGAGGTAAGAAAGATAACAGCTGCTTGTCAAGTTTGTGCTAAATTAAAGCCGCGATTTTATAAGCCTAATAACACACCATTGATCAAAGCCACCCAGCCATTTGAGCGTCTCAATATAGACTTTAAGGGGCCGTTGCCTAGCACGGATAGGAATATTTACTTCTTAACAGTCGTCGACGAGTTTTCAAGACTCCCATTTATATTTCCTTGCTCTGATATGACATCATCTACGGTGATTACCTGTCTCTGTCAGTTGTTTTCTTTATTTGGAACACCGGCTTATATCCACTCAGACAGAGGAACGGCATTCCTAAGTAAGGAACTTACAGAATTCCTTGTAAAAAGGGGTGTAGCATGTAGCAGAACTACTAGTTATAATCCTCAGTGTAATGGGCAAACGGAGAGATATAATGGCATCATCTGGAAAACAATTACATTAGCTTTGACAGTGTTGATCTACTGTGGTGCTGATGAAGTGGTTGGCAAGAAGTTTTACATGACGCTTTACACTCTGTCCGTTCATTAGTATGTACTGCCACGAATGAGACGCCGCATGAAAGATTCTTTACCTTCAACAGAAGATCAACATCGAGGTCATCCATCCCTTCCTGGCTGTGTTCTCCAGGACCCGTTCTTATTAAGCGCCATGTTCGCGCCCACAAAACTGATCCGCTAGTCGACGAGGTTGAACTATTACACGCAAATCCACAATACGCTCATGTACGTTTTCAAGATGGTAGAGAATCAACAGTATCACTTCGTCACATGGCTCCTGTTGGGGTGATTGCAGATAATGAGTTTGGTACAGCGGCTGAGAATGATATTGCGCCACAGAACAATGACCCACAGAACAATCAGATAAAACCCTTATTAAATGATACCTGTATATTTAAAGAACCATCAGATAATGCTAACGATAGCCCTAAGCCAATGAGTTCTAAGCCTAATGAAAGTTTAAACGTAACAGACAAATCGGTAAAAATTCGACGATCATCCAGAAAAAGTAAACCGCCTGATCGTTGGGGTTTTTAAGTAACCATGGTCCCTCATAATGCCAAATAATAACTTGAGTTTTTAAAGTGGGGGAGAATGTAGTGAGATGTTTGGCACTCCATACAAGGTAATGTTATGTTTGGCGCTAGCAATTGAGAAGGAAGAGATGTGTATAAGAGACAGTATGAGGAGACGATTCTGGAACGTGGTTATCAGGTTACTTGTTGTTATTATTTTCTATACTGCTTGCATTTTAGTTGATTAAAACCTTACAAAGGTAGACGAAGACTAAACGACTCTTATTTCGAAGTTCACTACATGGGGATACCCTGTTCTTGCTAGCAATTAGTCGACAAGCATATCTACTGTCCTTGAGTAGGTACCTGGCATATGCAACAGCGCCAAATGCCTGTTCAGACCCATCTGAGAAAACCACGAGCGTCGGCCTTGTGTTTGGTTCTGCATCCTCTGGTTTAATACATCTGGGGAAGCAAATGCTGGCAATATCGGTTAATTCATTGAAGAACTGAAGCCACTGTTCTCTCATTGCCTCTGGTAGGGTGTCGTCCCATCCCAACTTCTCACCCCATATCTTCCGGAGGAGTATTTTCCCTTTCACCGTGAACGGCGAGATCAAACCTAATGGGTCATAGATGCCATTAATACTGCTTAAACAAGATCTTTTTGTGAGAATCACTGGCGCTTCCAACTTTGTAGTGAATTTGAATACATCTTCATATGAGTCCCATGCGATTCCTAGGACTTTCTCGATACCCTTTGCAATCAACTCCTTGTCTGTGATTTCGCCACCACTTCCTGAGATTACCCACTTCTTGACTGCAAGGTTTCCTGGTGCGATTAACTTGTCGATATCCTGCGAAAGACGCAACGCAGCTTCTCTTGACTCAACAGACTCCAGTATATCATCAACATAAACATTGCGCAGGATTGTGTCGGCAGCTTTATATAATTTATCCTTCCCTCGTTCGGCCGTTTTCCTCAAAGCTACTGTAGCTATTGTAGCAGAGGGCCGATCACCCATGTTAACCACAGTCATGCAAAAGGTCTTAGGTTCTTGTGTGACATTCATATTTCGCCATAGGAATCGGTGACAGTGTTGATCTACTGTGGTGCTGATGAAGTGGTACATTTTACGGATGTCTGCCACAAGTGCTACTGAGTTTTCCCTAAATCGAATTAGCACTCCTAAAAGAGCGTTTACCATGTCTGGGCCCTTAGCCCAGTAATTGTTAAGGATATGTCCTTGATAAGATGCGCTACTATTAAATACGATTCGCATGGGTGTGCTACTGCTGTCAGGCTTCATCACCACATGGTGTGCAATGTAGTATATAGGCCCATCATAGCAATCCAGCTCCCTTTTTCCAATTTCCCTTGCAACATTTCGCTCTAGCATATCTCTTATTTGAGCGTCATATGCGTAGCTTTCGCTGGGTCCTTTCTCAACCTGTGTTCTAGGGACTTCAGGGCAGCCAGTACAGCGTTTCGGTTGTCTGGTAACTCGAATGGGTCTCTAATCCAGGGATACTCCTCTTTCCAATATGAACCACAAAATGTAAGGTTTTTCTCTATCAGCGCCAACTCTCTTTCCTCTTTCAATGTATACTCTTTGGCTCCCACCGGGCATCTACCACAACGACAACTGCCGCACTGTGGGTTGCACTGAACACCCATACCTTCTATCTTGAAGAAAGAGTCCAAATTACATGTTGTCACATGATGTATCAATGCGGCAGTACTGATCAACTTCGTAGTATTTTCTTAAAGGGTTGGATGGGATCCGCCCAAGCATCTCCCAAATCTATTTTCCAGCACGAGTAGGTGCTCTACTGCTTGTAGCCTTGTCGGGTGATACCAGGCGTACTCGTACCCCATGAGCAAGTCGACATGGCCGGTTGGTCGTTCTATCTCTTCGATTTTGATGCCGCTGAACAAGCCCACTACATGCTGGACTGCTATGTGTTCTATATTGGACGTGATCTGCTCGATTCCATATGCATATACATTTACAATAAACCCCTGCTTATCTACTAGAGGTACAAGATAACGGAAGCTATCGACTTCCTCCGTCGTTCCGCCAAGTTTAGTGATGGCAATTTTTATGGGATCTCCTTTTAATCCTGCAGCCCTTGCCGATCTGTTGGTGATAAGGGACGATGTGGCGCAGCCATCAAAGAGGACGTTCATGTGTTTAGCTCCTACCCTTATTTTCATTAACTGCAAGAGACAGCTGCCCGATGACCCTTTGATAGACAACCAAAACAGGCGCCCTTTTCTCTTGCCAGCTGCGTTTTTTCTGCCAGCGACTTTGCCAGGTAAATCCGACATTCAGATGTGTTGTGCTGGCCTCCGTCGTGAATAAGACAAATTTTGTTGCTCTCTTGTCTCGAAACGTCAGCACTCTGCTTTACCTCTGCGGCATTGATGGTAAGGTGTGGAGACTGTTTACTTTTTGCACCTGTTCTCACTCCTGATGTTTCGTACTCAACACTTTTCTTTTCCCTCACTAGAAACCGAAGGAGTGCAGGAAATCTATTGGAACGGTCTACAACAGTTTTCTCATCATACAATGATCTCGACCACTCCCTTCGAATTGTAGGTGGTAGCTTCTTTTCGATATCGCCAACGACTCTGGTGTTGGACATTTCCCTTTCCATTTCCAACTTTTGAAGATCATTATAACCTCTTTCAACATTATCCACCAGATCGACAAACCTTCGGTCCTCTCCGTCCTTCAATGTATCGATACTTTCGAAGTCATGCATGATGGCATCTGCCAATTTAATTGGGTCTCCATATCGTTCGTCCAGTCTCCTCCATATTCCCTGAATATCGTCATCCACTGCGCCACTAGCGAGCTTTCGTTTTAGTACGGGAGAAATCTAGTACGGTAATTAGAGCCGAAAATTCATTTGCGCATGCGTGAAAGATTGCATCTCACCGTACCGCGGAATTTGAGGACGGTTCTGACTGAAAATATCGTCCGGTTTAGAACGCAACGATAAGAGGTTGTCTTGTATGTCTGCATCACGCGGCGAGTGTAAAGGCGATTACAATGGAGTCAGTTAACTTATAATAACACTTTATTGAAATTATGGTTTCATGTTCAAAGTCAGTGATACAACACATAAATTTAGAATATGAATATGATTTAGCCAAGTCGTATATATAGCCCTAGTAAATGTAGATGTACTGTAGGCCTAGATAGATGGACAGCCTCGGCTCGGTTCTAGCCTGGCCTGGGTCTAGCTAGGCCTAGCCTAGGCCCTAATTTATTAAGGTACGTCCGGCCTAGGCCTAGCTTATAATAATGCCTACGCAGCGACAAGTGCCTCTTGAACTCTGTGTAAGTTCGCCATGTTTTGGTAACTAAAGTGAGGGCGCGCGTTCGCACGCATATTCCCCCGTCGCGTAAACGGAAACGAAACAACTTCTAAACAGGACGGAAGCTTGGTTGCGAGTACGGTCACGGTCTGTTGGTTCCTCCGTACTGTGCGCTCACCGTCCTCAAACGAAAGCTCGGTAATAACTTGAAACGGTTTCACTCCCAGCGATTTCCGCAACACAAAAGCTGCTTGATCCTTAGTCGCCTCAGGCAAGATGAACTTTGTGAAGTCAATCGCATTTTTTCCAGATGAATACCACTTCCTTTTTTCTCATCTTTAGACTTTGTGACCGTACTCTTGGTGTGGTGCTCCAAAATTATGCAAACTTTATTACTGGCCTCGCCGTACAGATCACGCACTGACTGAAGCCAAGTATTCTCATTGTCCCCCTGTTCAGTGGGTAGCATTGCAGCGTAATTCATGTGGGCAGCCTTTACTTCCTCCATCAATTTTACTAGATCACATTTCGCAGCTCTGACTGCCTCACCAGAATTTTCAATGGTCAACTGGCCTATTTGCTTGCAAAGTTGTTGAAAATCAGCATGTTGTATGCCTCGAACGCTTCTCGCTCTCGCCACTGAAGTTTGGGTGGATTCTCTTTCGTTCTGCTCTTGTTCGGCCACCACCGCATCCATATGCTGCTCGTTAATGCGGATTTTATGTTTGAGCATCAGCTCCCGTACTTCATCATATCTTGTTACCAGTAATACTGTCTGTCTCTTATACACATCTAGATGTGTATAAGAGACAGGCCCATATTAGTATGATTTACATACTCAAAAGGTGGTCACATAATAACATAACAGTAACTAAAACTCTAAATCTAAATTAATCAACTGCTTCTTCACTAAATATGATAGCATTGGTTACTCATAGCTTTCTTAATGTATAAAATGAGGATTATGAACTTACACTGTTTAACGTCTACAATAAAGATTATAAATCACAGGAATTCTTATTCTCATCTCACATGTATACATGTGTGTATGCTACACCTTAGTGTGATCTCTGACCTTGAGAATGTCATTTGCTATTAAGACTAAGAGATTATCAAAAACAATTTAGAGTATGCATGACTGATTTTGTAAATCACGTGACTGGCTAACTTTATGCATATTAATCAGTCTTGGTAAACTTTCAAAATTGAAGATGCGGATGTCTCGACTAGAACAAGAACCAGCTCCCTTTTGGCTACCTATACTTGAATTAAAACAGTTAGTATAGTACTGGCCTGCTGAGAACGACATGGACTGATAACCGTAGGCTATATGAACCTTGCTACACAGATTTAGGTCTTTAGGGTAGAATATTGTTAAAAAGGTAGGCCTCTGTAATTAAAAACTTAAAAATACGCCAAAGCCTCTACTAGTCTAGGCTAGGCCTCCTGACTCCAGACGAGGCCTGATCGATCCTTCTGGAAAGTTTTGTTGTATTTGTATGGTATGCCATCTAGTCTAAGCTTAATTGTTTTTGCCATTGCCAAAATTAGTTTTACTAGGGTCTATTCTAAATATTTTAGGCCCGTTTTATTAGGGAGACTATTTAAATTTAGTCATGCCTAACTAGTCGACGCGAGTGACTCAGTTTCGTGGCTCCAAAAATATGAACATTTGATTAGTTGAAATTGTTTATTTCGGTTCGCCATTTATCCAAATATGGAATATAAGATTACGTCATTCTTTTTGCATCCTGGTGCCTGCATTCAGTGTTTTACAAGTCGCTTATTCCGTCTATCTCTAAATTAACTTTCTCGTTGGTGGCGCTGTCCAGAATGAGAAAAATAATAAAAAATAAGAGACTTGTGGCAAGTCTACTTTGGCTCGAACTGACATCAGCTCGAATTTGACTGGCATCCATCTGGCCCTCCCCCTACCAAACCAAAGATAAATAATAAGTTCTTTGCTCCTATCCAGGCACAGCGCGCGTTCTGCTGATGTAGGTGTAGCCTAACTAGGCCTAAGCCTTAGGCTTACACGTATTTCGTTTTCTACAAATAATCACCATCGCTGACCCTACGCTGCAATTTTTTAGGTCACAGCCTAGGCCTATTAATTAGTAGTAGGCTCTAGTACAAAGTCGATATCCAGGCGTAGGCCTAGGGCCTATGCTAGACAGTCCTGGGCCGAGGCCGCCGTAGAGTAGGCCTAAGCCTCCAAGGTGGAGGCCGGTTGGACCGCTGCTGCCTAGACCCGAGGTCGGTTATCCTGAGTCATTTCGTAGAGTTATAGTTATTCAGAGTTATAATTATTTTGAGTCAAATAAAAAAATAATAATTTTCTCGCCGTTTATTAGAATGTGTGCATTTAGGCCTAGACATGCAGACGAAGAACTTGCAGTTTGTGGTAAAACAAAAGGTTTACTGTTAGGCTAAGCCTAGTGTAGGCCTATGTTTCTATTATTATTTATATTTTTATAAACTCTCAGTTCTTTAAAAAAATGCACATCTCAATCTTATTAAGTAACACTGAACAGTGAGATCCATGTACAGTATAATATTTTTATATGGTTCAACATTTATTGATTATTATTTTTTTTAGGAAATGTTTTCTAATCAAAGTTTGAAACCAGGAACAATGGTTGAGCTTGAAGATGAGGTGAGGATTATATATTGATTGCCTGGTATTGGTAAATAATACTGTTAATGAAACTCTGATATTTTATGTAAAAACAGGTTGTAAAATGTAGTCCAAATTTATTTATTGATATTAATGCAGCTGTCAGTTGTATGATGCACTATACGACCCCGGGAAAGGTGCGTCATGGTTGGGTCATTTACCGTGATATTTTGCACACTGTGAAAAACAGGTGCGTCTATGTCCGTCACATTACAAAATGGCGATGTAAACAAATAACGTCCTCAAAGGACCGGTGTAAAAAAAGAAATTACTATACAATTTCAAATAACCACATCTAGGGAACTTCATTTTACTTATAATGTATTTAGAGATATTTGGTTGTGAAAAAATAGGTGATTAGAATAAAATCAAGAGATAATTTGGTAGGAATCAGTTTGCAAATATATAGGAAAGAATATAAAGGAAACGAAAAGAATGAAAAAGAAAAGAAAGGAAAAGAAAGAAAATAAAAGGAAAATAAAAGAAAGATTAGAAAGAAAAGAAAGGAAAAAAAAAAATCAAAGAAACGTAAAGAAAACGAAAAGCTAGAAGAAAGACAGGGTATTAAAACAAAATTAATGGAACTCTACCAAGAAGGAATACAAAATTTAGGAGAAAAAAAAAAATTGGTGTAACTAGTAACCGTTTGTTTGTATGAATGCAATTGCGGCGGGACAACTATTGGATGCACGCATGATCTAGAAGGAGATAGTCTTAACTTAAATCTTAACTTAGGTAAAGTATGGTATGTAAATAGGGTGAGAAGACACAACATTGAATAGACATTGCACCTATGAGATGGCCAGATATCATTTTCAAATGATGGCTAAAAAAATAATAATAATAAAATCAAGGGCACATGGCACATGGAAACTTTATTTCTGTCACCAAATACCATACCAAAACCTATGGTCAACGTTATTTACTTAAGCTTATTGCCTTTTTTTGGAACCAAGCTCCCAAATTACATAACTTCTTCCAACTCTATTTGCAACATTAAGTCACAGCTTAAGACCTATTTGTTTTCCAGTGGCTTTTCACATGCGTTGCACCTTTGATCTTGTTTGGAATTGGCGCCATAGAAATTTGAGATATTATTATTATTATCCCCAGTAAGCGTACGTTGGTGCATGGACGGTTCAGATCCAGCTGGATACAGAATGCAGCGTGATGGCTTGAGGATGGTCGTTTTTGAAGTCTAAATTTTGATTTCTTTTTCACAAACTACAGCCCCGTCTGAACACAATAATTAAATAAATACAGTAAAGCGTTTTCTTTTTTGAAGTGCCTATTACCTATAGATATACATGTCCTACAATAAAAGCATCATGAGGCCTAGATGGATGTAAGACACCGCAGCTAGGCCTACGTACATAGGGGCACAGAGATAGAGAGACAATTGTATAATGCGGTCCATCTTAAAATGTGCTTAAATGGCGCAATACTGTTCAAGACAATGCGATCAGGGTACTGTACGTCAAAAATGACAATCAAGGTCAGTAACTTTCAAGAGATGGTCTGTCACAAAATAATTTTTTTGTGTGTCAGTTTCACACAATGGTCAGTCACATTTTTGACGAAGGGGTGCATCGTGGCATGCATATGTACGAAGCGCGTTCAACGCACCCTTCCCTGGGGTTGTATAGTACGTCATACAACTAACGGCTGCATAAACACATTATAGTTATTTATAACTATGATATTTTTGTACGTTCAACTGACAATATGTTGTTATTTTGCAGAAACCTCTTATGTTACAAGTTTGCCAGCTGAACCAGCATATTGTCTGCATTCTGTGTGCTGGTTACTTTGTAGATGCTACCACAATCACAGAATGTCTTCACACATGTAAGTCAATAATATACGTACAGTACTATACTGGATTTGTTTTTTTACTCCTCACCTTTTTGATAGACTCTTTAATGTAGCATGCAGTGTGATCTTGAGATTGGTCATCTGCTCAGACCTGCCAACTCACCTAATCTTGTCGAGTGTCACCCGACATTTAAACAAATCTCCAGTTCAGTGTTGTTACATGAATGAGAGCTAATGTGCAGATATAACAGTCGTCAGTAAAGTTTGTACAACTGACTATGAATTGCTGTCATTGTCACTTAGGCCGTTTTATCTGCCAAGAGAATTTGGATGTATTAAAGTTATCATTGTTTATATGCCTGGAAATATTCCGGTTGCTGCAGACGCAATTGCTGATCATACATACCTACTTTAAGCCCGTTTTCCTGAGAGTCCTATTTTAGTTGTAGGTGATCTAAACCAGTGTCAACTTAAGCGTGTGCTTCCAAATTGTAGAGAGTATGTGTCATGCTCAACAAGAAACAAGAAAGTTATACAGTTATTACCTACTGTACGTATAAGAAACTAAGAAATTAAAAACAAGCAAGATGGAAACAAAGACAATTAAACTGTGGTTCAGTACCCTGAACATATTGAAAAACTCTGGGGTTGTTTAAGAGGCTACCGAATGGGACGTATTTAACAACACCAGTAGTGATATTCATGAACTGACTAACACTGTATCATCATATTTTGCCTTTTGTGTGGATCTCACTATCCCACTAAAACAGATTAGAATACTGTATACCCGAATGATAAGCCTTGGCTAGATTTTGATGTTAAAGTTGCTATAAAAAATTGGAATACCAGTCAAGTCGCCCCCTTGTAAAGTCGCCCCTTACAAAGTCACCCCTACAAAGTCGCCCCCTTGTCTAGTCGCCCCTAACCAAGTCGCCCCCGTCAAGTCTCCCCCTAGCAAAGTCGCCCCCTAACCAAGTCGCCCACTTGACTAATATTGAATATTATTATTAACTAACCTTTCAAACCGTTACTTAGAGCTTCTCTAGGCCTAGGAGAGAGCTATGACGTCCGGTTCGGCCGTGCACTTGTTCGGTCGTAAGATATTCAATGCCCAAATAAGGGTTATAAAAAAATGTATTGTTTGTTTTTCTTCTACTTAGAAGAACACAATACCGTAATATGTAATTTAGTACATTATTATTAAGATTGATTGTTTTACGGAGTACAGTAGTTTTAATAGCATAATTTTTAGTTAAGTGTTTTAAATTTATTTAATCATGCAAAATATTCTAAGTTGAAACTTTATTGCTTGGAAGAAATTTAATTTAACTATGGCCCCAGTAATACACTGAAACTGTACAAAAAAGGTCAGCAACGATTTCTTATGTTACGGCAACTTAGGAAAGTTTATATTGATAAAAAAATTCTAGAAATGTTCTACCAATCAATGATACTCAGTGTGATTTCATTCTGTCGGATTATATGGGAGGCTAGCTTATATGAGAAAATAAAGGGATTTTTGGCAAAGGTCACCAGAAGGGCGGGGCGTGCAATAGGAGTTGATTTTTCTAAGCTTAATTTTAAATATGATGCAGGTGTTCTCTCCATGGTAAAATACATACTTTCTTAAACTGATCATCCACTCTACAACGAAGTACAAATTTCTCCCATCCCATATCCTTATCCGCTCTTTACCTACAGGTACTAAATGCTATAACAAATCATTTGTCCCACATTCTATTGCAATTTGCAACAATTATGTTGAAAGATAATTTTTGTAACCCATGGAGAGAACACCTGGATCGCATCTATCTAATTAATAATAAATTGTACAGTAAGAATACCTAATTTAGCTTTTTACTTGAATTGCAAATTTGGAATTGTTTTTACCTTTTATCAAACAAGCAGCCATTTTTTATTTGAATGTCGCCACCAATGGCCAATGAATTGTCTTGACATGTCTTTTTTAGTACCGTTATCTTGCATTATCTTTTGGTTAATTTTGGAAACCTCCAGATTTTTTTTAAGATTTGTAAAAAAATCTACAGATTTTCATGACCCAGGGGTTGGCAGTTCTGTCTGCTTCCTTCAGGTCCATTACTATTTTTGTATCAATCTTCCATAATCCATTCTCCTATCATTTGGTAGGTATTTTAATAGACTGAATTGGTTACCAAATATGTTGTCGAGAACATCTTGGCTTGTGTCCCTCCACTTTTGGAACCAGGGTTTTCGTGGTCTTTAGCAGCTTTGGTCTCTAATTGGAAATAAAGGTAAAAACTTTATTATGCTAGCAACTTCCAGGGGTGGCGCCACTGGGGAGGGTGCAGGGACACCCGTCAGCTGCTCCCCGTCAGAGACAAAAACCACAAACCACAATTCGTCGGGGAGAAAAAAAAAAGTATATGCATTTTGTACATTAGTGGAATCTAATAGCTGTTGAGCATTCTCGTACTGCAAACAGTAGTGTACATGAACACATTGAGAGTTGCAAAGGTTTTAACCATATAATTGGTCTACTGTACATCTTATGTCTGCTGACGATACTTTCAAACAATCTCTTATAGAATCCTTATTATTTGATAATATTAATATTATTCATGGTTCTGAACATTGGTCAGAAATTTTATTTGCTGAAGTCTTAGCAATAAGATCAAGATACAAGCCTAGTCTAAACTATGGTCTCAGAGCCTCTAAAGAACTTGCATTCACCTAAGTTTAAAGTGTTAACTTGCCTTTGTTCAGAAAGTATAATACATACTCCAAGTATTGAAATACACGCCATCGTGTTGGGATTCAATATTTCGACATTAATTATGTCATCATCAGGAATGAAAAAATTATCCATATTAGCAAGCTTATATGCACTAGTACCAAAAGTGTTTAACCAATCAAAACATTACCTCTAGTAGGTGACATAGCAGTCACCTAGCTTTGTTCCACATTAATCATTTGTTTATCAGAATATCATCTCGTCTCCAACATGATCTGCCCACTTTTTCTAATTGTCAAAATTTATCTGGTATTGATTTCTGTTAAGTTTGTCACCCTTTTGGACTTGGAATATTCATTCTTGACAATGTTCCAATAAAGAACGAAACGTAGAATCAACTATGGCCTCTTGCCTGTCATTTTTCGGAGTCGCCATACTCATATCTTAGTGGACTCTAAAATTGATTAGCCTTTGAAACCCCTTAATTGTCAAAATTTACATCCCCCAGAACTTTCCAAACATTTTTAGAGAGGCTCGAACACGCCCACTTTGCTCTCGTCGGGGAGATCTTCCTCCACGTTGGGGACATCGGCCCCTTCATCGGGGACTTCGGACCCCTGTTTGGCAAATCCTGGCACTACCCCTGGCAACTTCGTCTTTGGATACTGGACTGAGAAAAAGAGAATGTACACTTGAAGAAGGAAGGGTAGAAGTATAATTAACATTATCAGATGCATTTATTTTATTGAAATTTGAGCCTATATTGATAAGATAATCATTGAATCTGGATGCAATTTGTTGAGGATCAGTGATCGTAGTGCCGTTATGAATATACAGTAGTAAAGTGGAAAAATACAAAGACAGTTAAACAATTATACACTATTATTTTAAAATAAGGAAACAAAAAAAAAATAAACAGTAGTTGCTACACATTGCAAATTACTGTATTCACTTAACTTAAATTTAAACGCATTTATTTTATTGAAATTTGAGCCTGTATTGATAAGATAATCATTGAATCTGGATGCAATTTGTTGAGGATCAGTGATCGTAGTGCCGTTATGAATATAGTGAAAAAGTGAAAAAATACAAAGACAGTTAAACAAAGGAAACAAAAAAACACAGTAGTTGCTACACATTTCAAATTACTGTATTCACTTAATGTTCTTTTTATTTATATAATTATTAAGATATTGATATTAGATGTTTTTTGTAGCTTGATTTAAAATTTAAAACAGATGGTGCAGTTTTAAGATTTTGATCTAGAGAATTCCACACTTTTGGTCCATTAAAATTAACAAAATTACGGCTAAAATTTGTCTGGCATTTGAACAAAATGTAATCAGAGGTACGTGTATGGTAATTATGTAATCCACAATATTTTTTTTAAAGTAATTGTTAAATGATTCTGGGAGGTAGTTTTTTACTGTATCTATACATAAATATTGCAGTTTGAAGCCTATTAATGTAAAAAATATTTAAAGTTTTAAATGTAAAAAGAAGTTGTTTAGTATGTGATAAAGAATTAGACTTGGAGCAAATTTTAAGTGTTTTTTTTTCGTAATTTAAAGAGTTGATCTAATTTTGTTGTTTCTGTGCTAACCCATGGACATAATTGTTGGTGTGTGTTTGTTACCGTACCCCATACCAAATTACAGTACGATAGATAAGGAAGAACCATTGTGTTGTATAAAGAAAATAAAATGTTAGGTGGTAAACTATGCTGGAGTTTCTGTATTACGCCTACATTTTTTGATACCTGATTGGATATTTTTGTTATGTGTTGTTTCCAATTTAGTTAAGAGTCAATTATGACGCCAAGGAAGTTTGTAGGATCAGTTTCTTTTATCAGTAAATTATCAATTTTAATATTAAAGTTATTAGTCAACCTGGGATTTTTTCTTTGGTTACAACAATATAATGTACAGTATATGAATATATATATAATTTATATGCTTCATTGGGATCATTGATGTTATAAATGTTAGTCCAGTCAACATTAGACATATCGTAGTTCAGAGCAGACATAGAAATATCATTGACTTTTTTTTATGTATATGTATTATAATGTGTGACTATGTACAAAATATTTGCAATCACACATCAGTTTTACTGAAATTTTTTTTAAATTATTATTTTTAGTCTGTAAGAGTTGTATTGTGAAGTATTTGCAGACATCAAAACATTGTCCAATGTGTAATATTAAAATCCATGAGACACAACCTCTGGTTAACCTTCGACCTGACCGTACTATGCAGGACATTGTGTTTACTTTGGTCCCACACCTTTGGAAAGGTAAGTCTCATACATAAAGTTTTGGATCACACATGGTGGTATACCTATCCTTGTGGAGCAACCATATCCAAAACATTCTACACCTTAATGGGCCAATGGTATATGCCATTGTGTTGCAGCTGCATGAAAAAATGTGAAACCAGAGGAGTTAGGATTTTGATTGGTGAATGATGTTATTTTATTGAATGGTATACAAATAATGACTGCTCATGAGGTGAATGGTGATACTGTATCTATTGCGAAGATGTGATGTGGACTACTATCTTCTCGAGGGAAGAGAGTAGGCTACGGTCTCCACATTACCGAGTTCTATAGATTTCACCGTTCCCTGAATCTACAAAACAGTCAATATTTGTTTTATATACCTCATACATAGATTCTACAAGGCCTAAAAAAAAGTAATGAAAAGAGTACCCACCTAGGCCAAGGCGGTCAAAGGGCCAATCTCTGTCGTCGTACAGGTCGCACTGCAGTCTCCTTTTACATTAATTACACAGCGACATTTTGTGGGATCCAGAGAGATTATGTGATAGTACTATTTTCCCCGGAAATTTATGAATTCAAACTACATCATAGGAGTGATAGTTGAAGTCATTGCCCCTGTTGTTTTTATTCCAAGCAATTAGGTGCCTGGAATCTATGCATGTGATATATCATATTAATCAATATATATATAGACCTATTAATGTAAACAACTTGAAGGCGCTTAACAAAAACAAAAAATGGGGGAAAAAAATAATGAAAACAAAAATATTACTGTATGCCATTGTTCCTTGGGTATAAGCCCACCCCCTCTTTATGCCCAATTCTATGTACCAGCAATTCATCTGGCAAAATTCCAGAGTATGACTTTTACAAATATTCTTAAAAAAAATATTACATATTGGCTTTGAATAATAGGCTTACAGTTCCAAAAAATTGCCATTCGAATAAAAAGAGAATTTCCCGGGTATAAGCTTAGCCCATTCCCAAAAATGTGCCCAATTTTGTGGAGGTGAAATTATACCAGAGAAACTACATTAATACCAGTAGCCGAACTATAAGATGTAGAAATGGGCAGCATTACCAGAGAAGGTGACATTCCAAATGTCTCACCTGGCAACCTAGAGGTAAAGTCACAATCTCAGTGTGGATTTTATATTCAGGAAATCTACAAAAGACATTATGCAGGGACTGGCCTTATCCATCACGGAACAAGCCTGTTTCCCACTACCATGCACTGCTGAGACAACAACGCTGCATTGATAAAAAAAGACTAGAGGAAAACCACTCAAAATAAAATTTAACACTCAAAAGAACTGGGATGCTTTGTCACTACTGTGCTAGATAATGGAGGTTAATATTCTTTTCATTTGCATTTTATGCTTTTGTGTATTTTCATGTTCGTTGATTGTAACATTGGTCTTGTATGATTAGATGAGACTTTAAGAAAGAGGGAGTTCTATAGATCAAGAGGGATTGGCAAGATTCAGAGGATAAAAGAAGTTGAAGTGAAGAAGCTACTGGCGCATGAACAAATACATCATCCTACTCAGGATCATCTGTTGTCATTGTGCCTGGAGCATATCAGGTATCATCAACGTGATAAAGTGTTTGCATACAGTTTATTCTAGAAATAATGTAAAGAGATGATTTCATAAGAATGTTTAATAGATGGTCTTGCTCCCAAATATATCTTTAATCTCCTCCCAACATAAATCTACTCTTCGCCTTCTTTAGATCGTCTAATAAGCATCTTCTTGAGCACGGCCGCATTTACATTTATGGAATGCTCTTCCTGTTGAGATCAAAACCTCATCTTCTGTCAGTATCTTTTAAAAAGTTAAAATCTTATCTTCTCAATTTTTTTGACACACATGCAAATTGTTTATTTTTTTTTTTTATAATCTTACAAGCATTGTTAATTAAACTCATTAATTAATGTGCATTTGTAATGTTATTGTCATACATTAGTTCCACAGATCATTGCATTCTGCCATAGATATTGGTGATATATAAATCCTTGTTGATTGATTGATTGATATTATTGATTAAATCTCAACATCACCAAAGCAGAATGTATTTTCACTGTTGGCTCTATGATATTAAAGAGGTTTGCACTCCCCGACAAGAGCAAAGTGGGCATGGTCGGTGTTGCTTAAACTCTCCTGAAATTGGTCCTGGGGGTACCTTGAACAATTTTGGCAATTTAGGGGTTTCAACTTTGAACTGTTTAATAGTTGACTGTGAAATAAATTAAGCCTATAGGCCTAATTGACTTCACAGTCAACCATTATGTAGAAATTACATATAATTTTTTTTTGCTCCCCAACAAAATGTGGTTTTCTCCCTAACTGGGGGTAGGGCAGCTCTTCCCCGTATTAAAAATATAGAAATTGCCAACAGTTTTATAATACATAGAATAAATATATATAATAGATGAAATATAACAAAAAGCAGGTTCAATACTTAACAAGAGAAACAATACTACTGAAAGTAATAAAAGTAGAATAAAGAAACCCACAAAAAATAATTAATATTTAATTTTGTTCAATATTTCAAAAATTATAGGCATTTAGTCTCTTTCTTGGTCACAAATCTCACATTGTGACTTCTTGGAATATAATATTTTAAATTTTTGTTTATATTATATATATTTTACAGTGAACATGGCAGCAAGATTTCATCCTTTCGTAAAAAATATGTGCGATGTTCAGTGAGGACGTGTATTTATCATCTGCAAAAAATGTTGAGAAAGATGCTTAACCTAGCAAGCGCAACTCAGGTACAGATACATCTACATATACTCTTTATTATCGTTCACATTTTGATTGAGGTACAGTTTCCATAATAACTACATATTGGTCGTAATAAACATTATAGAAACTTTTAATATAAAATATTACATACAGTAATTGCTTTTCATGATGTTTCCAACTCTGTGTGTAAAATAATGTTTTCAAATTTTTAAATATTTTATAGGCTTTTCATTTTTTATATTTTCTTTAATTTAATACAAAGCTTAAGGACCCGTGAGTGGTGGTGAAAAAATGCATAAACTTCCCTTTTTCCACAAGTTTTTAATATTAAAAATTCTTTATCTTATTAAGCTTTTTAATTATTTCTTCAAACACCCTTTCAGTTAATTAGAAAAATATTTTTTCTCTTTCTTTCTACATATTGTGTCATAAGACTTTGTTGTACTTAGCCTCTAAGTGTGTTCATCTATCAGAGGTTCCTAAAGCCTTAATGGGGCTTTCACATGTGATGCTTGCCATCCCAAAACAGCATCATCAGCCAAAAAAGCAAAAAACTTTTTAATATATCTATTTTCTCCTCATTATCACTATTTCCTAAGTCATGTGGTAAAACCTATTACAAATTCAACATACTTATGGAATTTTCAAAATTCAAATTCAAATTACTTAGTTAAGTATATTGCGATAGTGCATTGGTTTTGGGATGACATGCCTCATTGTTTCAAATATTTATTTGAAAAAGAACCCCCAAAGAAATCCTTGTATTACTTCATTAACTTAATGATTTTGTATTATTACTTTTCTGTTGGTGTGCAGATAAATATACTATGTAAGGGGCAGCAATTAGGTCCACCAGAAACAACAATGAAACATGTTTGGTTAACACACTGGTTTCAAAAGGTATGTTTCCTGTACAGTAACTTGCAAATGAAGGTACCATAACAATTTGAGTCACTGGTTGTTCATATTGATAAATATTAATAATAAAGGAATTTAAATATAAAAACATTTATATTGCACCATAAATATATTGACTGCTAACAGTAGAATCACCACCTGTCTGCTTACAAGTGTCATTTTTTAAATACCGTTTCTATATATTTATATCGCAATTTATCTTCACTTTCAGCTTATATTTAATTCCAAAAGTAGATTTCTATTTTATTCTTAAGATGTTTTTTTCTTGTTAGCTTTGAGGCACATCACTATATAAATTTCAAAAAACTCAAATTTTTTTTTTTAAGTTAAATGTCTATCAAATGCCTATGCATTGATGTTTCTTAAAGAAATGTCAATACTTATTTTAATATTCTTAAATGAAAAGTATAACAAATTATTGTGACACAGTTTGTATGTTATTCATGTACTTTTGAAAATTGTTGCAAAATTTCATGCTTCATGCTTCAGTCAATTTTATACTTACTGTATAAGTTAAAAGGGGTTTTTTCATGGAATAGAAAGCTACAACAAATAGACCGATTCTTTTCTTGTTCAATTGTTTAATTACTTCTGGTATAAATCCTATCACTTATTTTGCATGTAGTATGGTGAAATGTACTGCATTCCAATACTTTTCCATTTCTCTTTTTTGACAGCCTTCACCAATGACTCTTCACTTCAAAACTGAGGTCATTAAAAAACATGGACAAAATAACCCTGTTGTAGTAGAAGTTCCTGAACTACATGCCAGGTGTCATCCATCAGTGGAAGCACTGAATATGGTTAAGAACACTCAATGCAAACCACCAGTAGGAAAATTCACTTTGGTTGAAAAGATACACTGCCAACCACCAAAAGGAACACTCACAATGGTTGAGAGCATGCAGAACCAACCTCTATTAAGAACTCACACCGTGGTTGAGAGCCGGCAAAGCCAACCGCTATCAAGAACTCACACCATGGTTGAAAGCAGGCAATGCCAACCGCTATCTAGAACTCACACTATGGTTGAGAGCGTGCAAAGCCAACCGCTATCAAGAACCCAAACCATGGTTGAGAGCATGCAAAGCCAACCTCTATCAAGAACTCACACCATGGTTGACAGCATGCAAAGCCAACAGCTACCAAGAACTTACACCATGGTTGAGAGCATACAAAGCCAACTGCTACCAAGAACTCACACCATGGTTGACAGCATGCAAAGCCAACCGTTATCAAGGACTCACACCGTGGTTGAGAACTCTCAACGCCACTGCCAACAGGACCACTAAGGGAGAACACTCAATCAAATTGATTGCAGAAAATCAGGTCAATGTTGTGTTCAACAAATCTATATGTTAGGTATCCACAAAAATGTTTAGCACAGTTGTCACACTTTGGTTTAAAGTGTTCTTACCAATGGAAAGGCCTTAAAGTTGTTGAAACCAGTAATACAGTATTTATAGGTGATCTAATATCAATAGGCCAGTATTCTGAAATCACAGTGCTGCACATGACAAAACAAAAACGCAACCCAAAATATGTCAATTTACATCTTTGATTGGAGAAACTTTGACAGTTCAAGTACCGCTACCCAAAATATGTCAATTTGCATCTTTGATTGGAGGGACTTTGACAGTTCAAGTACTTGATGAGGTTACATATTCGCTTTAATTTATAGTATCATTTAGCAGTGTGGTATCATGTGTGATATTCTTCTTTTGTGAATGTTTGCATTTGCTAAAGACACAAAATTAATCAGGAAGTACAAAATTAACTTTTGGATTTATTAATCTCATGAACTTCAACAAGTATGCTGCAAAAACCTTTTGAATGACCTTAATTGCTTGTGCAATTAATAGTTCTCTGTCTCAGTGGCTATAGTCAAAGACTTTTTTAGGCTAATGTGTAGTACACAGAGCAGTAGCAGATATGTGAGTGGGCAGGTTCCGTGGTCTACAGTACCTTAGTCAGTGCATAAAGTGTTTGTTCATGCTATTTAGCATAATTTAACAAACAGTAAAAATTAAATCAACAGAAGTATGGACCACCATTACAAACAAAAGCTGACAAAAGCCTGGTTCTCATGAGAGACCTAGTATCCAGATCGGGGGTTAACCATTAGCGCTAACCGTTAGCACCTGAGAGAATGACGGATTGATTAGTGCTAACCGTTAGCGGTATCCGGATACTGCTAACGGTTAGCAAGCGCTATCGGTTAGCAAGTTGAGCGCGTTTCTATCAACCAATCACACGTACGCGTTTACAATTCCAGTTTCTTATTGGCCAGTGATTCGATCATAATATTCTTGGTATCCGGATCGGGATCTTCTCGTATGGACGCACAGCAGCTAACGGTTAACCGTTAGAACATAGCCTAAGGAGGGAGACTTATGAGACACACAACACAATTCAAGAATTTCTCCAAGGGATTGCTGATAAAGAAAAAAATATGCCTTTTTCGCACTTGGTTTATTTGTTCTGCCTGCTGTTTGGAGCGACCCTTTTGCCACCCCCTGGATCTGCCACTGCAGAGACATGGTAGGCTATAATAGACTGACGTGTTATTGTTATTTTTTTATTATTGAAAGAGTTAGGATTTCTTAAGAATCACTCTTAGACCTAAATTTGATTACAATTTTCCTCTTTTCTTCTTTTTTAAAAATATTTAAAATGGGGGGGGGGGTGGGGGGAGAGGAGGGCACTCTGGTGCTTGCTCGCCCGCCCTTTGATGTATTTCTTAGGCCTACTTTGCAATAATTGTATTTTCTATCTAAAATGTTCTGTTTCACATATTGTTGACAGAAAATAATACAAAAATATATATCGTATATAATTTCCAATAAATTAATTTTGCCCGTAAACCCAATACTGAGTGATATATTTGTCTATCATCATCAATAGATATAAAAATAATTAAAATTGTTTTTGAAGACTGATGAATATCAATATGAAATAAAGTGTGGAGTAGAAAAAGTATACTTCAAAAACAATAACAGACAATTTTTATGATTTTAAGCCTTTGTTGAAATAAAAAAAAATTATAAAAATAAAGAGAATACATATCTTTCAAAGGGATAATGATGGTTAAATCAAAAGAATACTTGCAAATTTCATCAAACAAAAAAGGTCAGTCTAAAGGAACTTTCTAAAAATCTTACTCGGGTCCCCCTCTCAGTCGTCCCCAAAAAAGCACGGTCAAATAGTTAAAAATCACCTAAAATCACAACATTTTGCGAATTAGCGTCTCTCAACTGATCATC
>NW_022699480.1:79860-125653 GCF_011630105.1 Anneissia japonica | reverse complement strand
TTCGCCCCCCCCCCATCAGCACCCCCATTTCAAGATTTCTAGATACGCCACTGTATCTATCCACTTGAATCACTTCCTCTCCTTCCTCTTCCACAGATCTCTCCATCAATAGCAGTGAGCAGTGGGAGCTTTAGGACATATTTTCTGGGAGACTGAGCTGGTAGGCCCGAGCTGGGGGAAGGGGTTGAGAGGGGTTCCCCTCCCAAATGGGAATAGCAATCCCTTGATGGCCGGAAGTGGTGCTTTTACATGACGGACATGTTGGTGTGCAGTGTGGGCCACTTCCCCCACCCTGCTGGCGCCACCTCTTTTCTCAGATTGGAATGGCTTTATTCTCTGATCTCGAACTCTAACTTCACCACTTGCTCCATCATACGAGTTCTTCACCATTGAGGTGTTGTGGAACACCAAACTCTTCCATCACTACACACAAGGCATCATTACGGAAGCTTATAGTGACCTTCCAGATGTTCAGATGAGGAGATCCAGGATTTTGTCATCTGATCATTTTTTCTAAATGATGTACACATAACCAGATCCAGGATCTTGTCATCTAATCATCTCTTCTAAAGGATGTACACATAACGAGATCCAGGTTCTCGTCATCTAATCATCTCTTCTAAAGGATGTACATATGACGAGATCCAGGATCTCGTCACCTAATCATCTCTTCTAAAGGATGTACACATGACGAGATCCATGATCTCTTCATATAATCATCTCATCTAAAGGATGTACACATGACGAGATCCAAGATCTCGTCATCTAGTCATCTAATCATCTCTTCTAAAGGATGTACACATGACGAGATCCAGGACCCCGTCATTTAATCATCTTTTCTAAAGGATATACACATGACGAGATCCTGGATCTTGTCATCCAATCATCTCTTCTAAAGGATGTATACATGACGAGATCCAGGATCTTGTCATCTGATCATCTCTTCTAAAGGATGTACACATGACGAGATCCAGAATCTCGTCATCAGATCATCTCTTCTAAGGATGTACACATGACTAGATCCATGATGTCAACATGTCTACATCATGTAGAATTGATAATCATATGACAAGATCCTGGATTTTGTCATCTGATCATCTATTCTACAGGATGTAGACATGACGAGATCCAGGATCTCGTCAACTGATCATCTCTTCATCTCTTCTAAAGTATGAACACATGACGAGATCCAGGATCTCTTCGAAGGAATGTAGACATGATGAGATCAAGGATCTCGTCATCTGATCATCTCTTCTAAAAGATTTAGACATGACGAGATCCAGGATCGCAACATTTGATCTTCTTTCCTACAGGATGTAGACATGACGAGATAATTATCTAGACATCTGGAAGGTCACTATAAGCTTCCGTACCGTCGAAAAGACCAAGTAGTCTAAAGAGAAGCCACAATTCTTCTTCGTCCCGTTCTTAATCACTTTCTGAATGATGTTCAACCAGAATGACATCTGTTGTTCCTTTCACAGCTGCATGGGCGCAGATAATGGGGGCGGGGAGAAACACCACCCCTACATATTTTTAAGGGGGTTGGTCACCGAACATTTCGACTGAAATGTGATTTCATAAGTAAAGGTGATGCGTGAAAGTTGTTGCAATGAACTGCATAAATGACCCAAGTTTTAACAAAAAAACGCTGTACAGCCCGAGTGCATAGTAAAATCACTAACTAATCACTATAATACATGACTCGATTGCTCGTGCACCTTTTGTTATAATTTGAAAAAAATTTGAGAAAAAGTATAAGATTTTCCGCACACAAAGTGTGTCAAGTAAAGTAAATGCATAAAAGACAATTAATCGGATCCAGGGAAGATGTGTATAAGAGACAGCTTCTAAAGGATGTAGACATGACGAGATCTAGGATCTCGTCATCTGATCATCACTCCTAAGGGATGTAGACATGATGAGATCAAGGATCTCGTCATCTGATCATCTTTTCTAAAAGATTTAGATATGACGAGATCTATCATCTCGTCATGTGATTTTCTCTTCTGAAAAATGTAGACATGATGAGATCCAGGATCGCAACATTTGATCTTCTTTCCTACAGGATGTAGACATGACGAGATAATTATCTAGACATCTGGAAGGTCACTATAAGCTTCCGTACCGTCGAAAAGACCAAGTAGTCTAAAGAGAAGCCACAATTCTTCTTCGTCCCGTTCTTAATCACTTTCTGAATGATGTTCAACCAGAATGGCATCTGTTGTTCCTTTCACAGCTGCATGGGCGCAGATAATGGGAGCGGGGAGAAACACCACCCCCTACATATTTTTAAGGGGGTTGTTCACCCAACATTTCGACTGAAATGTAATTTCATAAGTAAAGGTGATGCGTGAAAGTTGTTGCAATGAACTGCATAAATGACCCAAGTTTTAACGAAAAAACGCTGTACAGCCTGAGTGCATAGTAAAATCACTAACTAATCACTATAATACATGACTCGATTGCTCGTGCTTTTGTTATAATTTGAAAAGTTAGAGAAAAAGTATCAGATTTTCGGCACACGAAGTGTGTCAGGTAAAGTAAATGCATAAAAGACAATTAAGTTTTATAGTACAATACAGATTAATTAGATCTCTATGATAGCCGATAGCTAGATTTGACTATAATAGTGATGTGATGATAACAAATTTTACTTCATAAGAGGTACTACTTTCCCACCTCAGCCTCAGTCATGGTGGGGCTGAGATGGGTGTCGACTCACATCTTTGAAGTAGTTAAAGTAAAGTAAATACATCAAAGGCATTATTTTAACTTATATTTCTAGGCTAGGGCAAATGTGGGGCAGGGGGTACGTATATTACGATGTACTCAGTCACATTTTTGTATTAACCATCCGGGGGGGGGGGGAACCTTATTTTTACCTTTACTTCTGGCGGTGCTGGAAGCAGGTGTTTAATGCAATTTGCTTGTTATCCTCCATCATCCAATCTAGATGCATATCTCCACGTACATTTGTCTCCCCAATTCCCAACTTTCCACAAGCTGGGTGCACAACTAAACATCTTCTCCAATCTTTGCGTTGAAATCTCCCTCCCAACAATATCAGTCTTTTATTCTTTGGTGCCATGTCAACTACTTTTTGGATTTCTTAATAAATTCCAAGAACCTCCTCATCTCCACATGTATTAGTTGCCATATACACCTGGATGATATTTAATTGTTGTGGTTTTGCATCCTCATCCTGATGATCCGGTTACTAATAGGTCTTACCTCAGTGATTTATTTGTTGAATTTTGGTGATATCATAAAGCCTACTCCTGCGCAATGCTTGTCTCTTCCAAAATAGTAAATATTTCATCCATAGTGATCTTCACTTTCCCATTGCTAGTGGTGTGTTTCCGCTAATCAAAAAACATCAATTTTTTAGGTGGTCACACTCCCTTCTGATCTGCTGTGCAGTTCCACTCTGGTACATAATTGTTCTAACATTGTATACCGCAATGAATAAAATGCATCTAATTCACAGGACTTATACACCAAAGATCTTTATAAGATATTTGCTATACACCCGATAGGATTACGTCTACTCAAGGGTAACATAATAATAGGGATTCACTGAACTTTGCAAGATGTCGCAGACAAACTGTAATTATATATTTATACACATACAAACATCATATGTGTTATTCTTAAAGCCAGGCCCAGGAGGAAAATTTGATATGTTGTACAACTGACTTTTCTACGACACTGACGGTGTGTTTCAGTTAATAGAATACAATTTTTTGAACATTTAAAAACTGAAGGAATGGGGATGTAACCACTTTTTAATTTATTAAGAGCTAAAAGATAAATGAATTCATTTAATTTTGCATTAATCATTTACAAGCATCCCTAAAATAAATAATAAATAAATGAATAAATAAAAATAAATCTCAAGAGCGCGAGTTATTACGCCTAGGTCTATTTATTTGAAAGATATAAAAAATCGAGAACATCCTTAATTATTAAAAAAACAGAATTCATACATTTAAAAAGCAAGTCAATGTCTAATAATATAGTTCTCTTTTTACAAAGTGCGAGTAAACAGTGCATAACAAATGTATTATCATTATTTATAATTATAATCAATAAAATACATAAACATAGATTGGACACTATATGATATGATGAAACTGTGACACTGAGATAGAAATATAAATTGCGCTGCAATAATCAAAATTGGATCTTACCAAATGAATTGTTTTTATACTCCAAGTTTTGCAATGACGTCACCGAGCATTCTTTTACAAGTATTGATATTAGGATTAAAAATTAAAGAATAGAATCAATTAAAACATCCAATTCCAAATATGTTTGCACATCCAACAATATTAATATACGATTTATTTATTTATATTTCATTTCATCAGACCAATGGCAAATCATCGCTACTGATTATCGCGAAGCATCGCTGGTAAAATATATATAATTTAAAATAAATAAAATATACAGACGAAAGAGTACATAAACAATAGTCTCATCTATTCAAATGATTAATTATCATTGAACGAAATATAGACAAACTATTGTAAAATATATCAATATTAGTAGTTAAATTAAGAGAATTGTATTGAAGGTCTAGAAATAGAGCTACGGTACGTTTACAGACATCAAAAGCCTGTTTATACTTTAACGATATTATACGATAACGATAAAAAGCTAAAAAGCAATTGTTCATATAGAAAATAAAAGAAATAAGAGAAGTTTTTACACTGTAACGATTCGATAACGATTTATCAGTTATGCGATAACAACATATTTTGACAAATCAAATCAGATGACGTCATAATCATGGGAAACATTAAAATCGTAGTAGTAGCAACGATTTTATCGTTTTTCCATGATTATGACGTCATATGATTTGATTTGTTAAAATATTTTGTTATCGTATACACAATAAATCGTTATCGAATCGTCCTAGCGTAAAAATTTCTCATATCTTTTGTTTTCTATATGAACAATCGCTTTTTAGCTTTTTTTTTTATCGTTATCGTTGAAGTATAAACAGGCCTTAAAGGTTCTGCCATGGGCAGGAACGAAGGCTCCTACATGAAAAGCAAATAGATGTATAAACTCAGCTAAAATACGGACGAACACATTTATACAGAAATACCATATCGTGAAGTAAAAATCTATTCCTTGGGCACATTAATTTACAAGGACGATTAAAATATTTTTCAAAGTCAATTTTTTTAGATTATAATTAAATATAAGGATTGAGAAACGATTTCAATCTTCAGACCACTTGCATAATCTGTTCAATTAAAATTGAGGCATCTTGCATGTTCGTGACCGAGGACAGCTTCAGATCTATGGAACGCCAAAAGAACAAATTACAAGTGGCGCAGTACAAAAGTCAGTCGCAGTGCAAAACTAAAGTGGTGCAGTGCAAACGGTACAAAAGGCGTGTGCAACCACTTTAGTTTTGCACTGCGCCACTTGACATTTGCACTGTGCCACTTGACTTTTGCACTGAGATTGTAGATTGTCCTTTTGGCGATACCACTCCAAAAGGACAAACTACAATTGCAGTACAAAAGTCAGGTGGCACAGTGCAAAAGTCAAGTGACGCAGTGCAAAACTAAAGCAATGGCACACTCATTTTGTGTTTGCACTGCGCCATTTTAATTTTGCCCTGCGCCACTTGACTTTTGCACTGCGCCACTTGATTTTTGTACTGTGCCACTTGACTTTTGACAAAATTGTATGGAACGCCAATTTGGGATAAAAATTGAAATTTTTGCGAATAAACAAAGAGAAAAATACAACATAGCATGTATTACTCCTGTATAAATCCAGTACTATTGTATCTATATAAACATAGGCATAGAGCGCCCTCAATAGGAACGCTCGAGAGCAACTCGTCGAGTAATGTTACTGTACTCGGTAATAAACGCCAAATTAACTAACAACTATGCTAAACTCTATAGCATTAAAATATATATAATTACAGTATTATGATAAAACAATAGTGTCAATTAAGCTTTCCTTTGGGCTTAGAGCCTCATATGATTAAGTTAAAAATGATTACGACTACTTCACTGACCGGCTACTCTTATCTATAATAGGTAGCGGAAAATGACTGCAGTGTAAAACATAGGCTAGGCCTATGACCCTACGATGCTAATACAATGACAATGCAACTCATATAATTTTAAACAATAATCATAATAGTAAACTCACAATTCGCTGAACTCCCTTTGGTATCAAACCGGCATCAGAATCTTCTTAAATAGTGAAAATTACAATGACTTCCCTTCTCATGGATGGTAATGGTGTGAAGGGAAACATAATCTCGAATGGAACGTCCCTGGATGTTACCCGCAACCCATGTAAACATATAAAAAATTGCGAGTAGGCAGCACATTATTTCTTTGTTGTCGTCGTGTGGACATATCCCCCCTGGGGACCTCGGCCCCCGTCTGACAAACTGGTGCCACACCTCAATCAAACTGTATTTAGACAAAAATAAACTATGAGACAATAATTACATACACATTCGCAACACTATAGTGTAGCCCTAGAATGACTTGTTCTTTCTTTTATTAAATGTTCTTCTGGAAATTAAATCCCACTCTATCTCCCCTTTTTAAATCACCATTTACACACGGATTCAATTCCTCAATCATCTACATCAACAATTGGATATTTTCTTCTCATTGTCTGGAGTGTAGGCCTACAAGTAACGAAAAAAATAAAACTTACGCATAAGTAACAGCACAAGCAATAAAAATGAGGGAGGGCAAAAAACATTTGCAACGTATAATTTGATAATTAAAGTTATAAAATTTAAGGTCAATAGTAACATACAAAAAAATGCTAAGTGCTGACAAATATTTTACATTTTCAATTATAAGAAATATATATATATATAGGCCTATGTATATATATATATATGTATATATATAATTTAAGCATTAATTAAGAGTTGTGCTTAAACGCTGCAAATTCATTTAAATAAATGAATTGCATCAAATTATTTTCTCTGTCGATCATTAAGAGATGACAGTGGAACACATAGTCTTCTAAGCCCGGATCTGTTGTAATTAACTTCCGATACTAAAATATACTGATTTAATATTTAATACTAATGAATCTAATGAGGATGCGATATTATGAGTGTTGGTACAGTATAGTCTTGTGTTCATTGGCCTTGGTCATTCAAATGTCCATAGAATAAACTTGACATTTTTGATGACAGAGTATACGTCCCGTATTTTTCTGTATTCTTAATTTTATTTATTTATTTGTTTATTGCCATTTTTCTGCTGTTTTGATATTTTACCTTTTGTAAATCCATACGCAACAGCTTTGTTGCTGCTATGTATGTTTGTTGTGAACATTGAAGTTAGAAAAAATATACCTCAAATAATAAAGTGTTATTCGTATTCATTACTCAAAAACGCGCCCACAAAGTATATTAATCACATATCGTTGCAGCAAAATTGTCACTGTGGTCCTAAATTAAGGCTGTTTATGTTTTCAACTTCTTTGGATTTATTGGGCTTTTTTTAAATTAAAATAATTTTACATTCGATTATTTTTTTAAAAATCAATATTCATTATTGGGCCTCTAGTTTTCTTTACATTTACGTGTTGTTGTATTACATGTTAATACATACTTATACGCGCACGCTGTTACATAAACGAAATAACGCCCGGATCATCTTTACTCGTCTCTGCGCTCAGTGAAGATTTGTCGTACCAGGATACATACTTTTCTTGTATCATACCGGAAAGTTAAAATGGAAGATATTTTGTTGTCACTTGGTCACTCCCAAGTGACTGTAAATAACTTCGAGAGAGAAGGGGTAAGCAAGGAACAGATTTTATTCTAATAAATTAATCAGTAAAGTACATAAATATGAACGATAAACATAGGCCTAACTTACATAGGGCCGGTGTTTGTCGAATACAGGCCAAAGATAGACCTAGCTTACTGCAGGTCTTGTGTAATACGACCATAACACATGTAATAAACATTATCATTTCATATTTTGATGCAAAAATTGGCTTTTCATACAATATCGCCAAAAGTCAAGTGGCGCAGTGCAAAAGTCAAGTGGCGCAGTGCAGAAGTCAAGCGGCACAGTAAAGATCTTATAAACACAAGATAGCGTTCTCCGCGATTTACGCGTGCAAATTCTGTAATAAAGCATGAATGGCGCCCTCTTGCTAAATTGGAAACTTTTGACCCTTGACCGCTGTGACCACACCGTACACCGCGCGACTTTACCTTTAGGGTATGAATCCTGTGAACAGCAGAACAGGAACCATCTCAGATCCATGGCAACAAATAGGACGCCCTCTTCCAAAGCAGATTACTTTTTCTCTTTGGTATAATAGCGCATGAATGGCGCCCTCTTGCTAAATTGGAAATTTTGAACCTTGACCCACGCTTCTATTTGTTACGCGTAAATCGCGGAGAACGCCATCTTGTGTTTATAAGATCTTTGCGGCACAGTACAAAGGTCAGTGGCGGCGCTCGCATTTGAGTTTACACTGCGCCACTTTAGTTTTGCACTGTGATTGTTGTTTGTCCTTTTGGTGTGATATCGCCAAAAGGACAACCACAAGTGGCGCAGTGCAAAAGTCAAGTGCAGTGCAAACGTCAAGTGGCACAGTGCAAGTCAAGTGGCGCAGTGCAAAAGTCAAGTGGCGGCACACGCATTTGGATTTGCACTGTGCCACTTTAGTTTTGCACTGCGCCACTTGTGGTTTGTCCTTTTGGCGTTCCATACAGATCGTCTGCAAACAATAAACTTAGGCCTATTACGCAGCATAGTTGCCATTTCTGGCATAATTATGCTTTTTGGCATAATTTGGAGGCCGTGGCATAATCTAGGGGTTTTTAGCATAATTTCATGTTTTTTTTTGGCATAATTTCATGTTTTGTAAAACTCAAAAATATATCCCAGGAAGAATATTTTTTTTCCCTTAAAATTTTGGGCAATCTCGCACATATCATCTCGTACATGTATCTTCTCGTACACATAATGGTAACGTGTCATAATCACTAACTTCACTGCTACCGGGTGTGCGATAGGCAGCGTCGTCGCCGCAAGTAACTGAGGTCTAGAATTGACCAATTATGTTGCTCCATTTGAGAGATCAGACAGCTTATTAGACAGAATTAGGGACCAGGCTCCCTTCTTAAGTAACAGTTCACGCTACTCTAGGATTAGTTTAAGCATCAAGGGTTTAAGATGTTCCACTAGTAATCAACTTTTTACTTTTTTGTTTTGTTTTGTTAATGTCCTATTTCAAACAATTAACTTGTAGGCTAAACTAGTTTGTATCACTACAGCAGGGCATTTAGGTCTGGACCGTTGTTCAAGGCAGTCAAAAATACTATGGGTTTTAAGATAGGCATATCATGCTAAACGGGTGATATACATGTAGTCACCGGCAATATACATAGATAGGCCTACTTTGCCTATCAAACTGCCCTTACTGAGACTCAGACAGAATTGGGGACCAAAACCAAGCTCCCTTCTTAAGGGACAGTTCACGCTACTATAGGAACACCTTAACAAGGGTATTACTTTTAGATGTTCTTTTTACTTTTTACTTTTAATTTTTTTTACCTTTTTTTTATTTGTTAATGCCCAATTTCAAACAATTCGTAGGCTAAAATAGCCAAAAACTAGGTTTATATCACTACAGCAGGGCATATTATGTCTGGACCGTTATTCAAGACATTACAAAATACTACGTGTTTTAAGATAGGCATATCATGCTAAACGAGTGCACAGATATAAACATTATTAAAAGCCGCCATATAGAGCTACTCGGGGCGTACTAATTGGGGCCTTGAGAATATAACGGGCCATCTGCATTTGAAGGCGTTCAAGTCTCTCCATACCTGAGTTGGAACCAGAAGACCAAACAGAGCATGCATAATTGAGAGATGGTAAGACAATTGTCTTCCATAAAATATTACCATAATAGACTCTATGGAAGTCATCAAAGTTATCAATTATCGACTTAACATATGAAATTAATTTATTCCCCTTTCTAACAATATTTTCGATTTGGTCATGTTCAGATAGATTTCTAGAAATGTATACACCCAAATATTGGTACTTGTCAGTTTCTGTGATATAATGGTCTGCCAGATGCCATTGCTTATATTTATCAACCGAATTACCGAAGAGAAAAAGTAATAAGTTTTGGAAGAGGGCGTCCTATCTGTTGCCATGGATCTGAGATGGTTCCTGTTCTGCTGTTCACAGGCGGTGTACTGTATGGTCAGATCAGAGGTACGGAAAAAAAAATCGCCGTCGGTCAAGGGTCAAAAGTTTCCAATTTAGCAAGAGGGCGCCATTCATGCCTTATTACAGAATTTGCACGCGTAAATCCCGGAGAACGCTATCTTGTGTTTATAAGATCTTTGCTTTGGTATAATAGCGCATGAATGACGCCCTCTTGCTAAATTGGAAACTTTTGAACCTTGACCCACGCTTCTATTTGTTACGCGTAAATCGCGGAGAACGCTATCTTGTGTTTATAAGATCTTTGCGGCACAGTACAAAGGTCAGTGGCGGCGCTCGCATTTGAGTTTGCACAGAGCCATAGATAGAAAGAGTTGCGACATTGAGAATTTAGAAGCCATTTTGTGTCATACGCGATGCGCGTTCTGTGTCTAACGTGATGTGCGTTCCTGTGTATAATATTGTATAATACAGTTAGCGGCCTCCTGTATAGTTTAATTTCATTTAATCTTTTTAGCAGCCGAGTTTCATGTAACTATTTATAGATTTTTTTTAAATGATTTCGCTACTTCATATCCAATTTCATATTATAAAATAATACTGTAATAATTTACTATTTTTAAGCAGTTCTTTAATCCTCGCCGATAGACAGAGAGAGCCCCTCGATGGCAAGCATTCTTTAATTAGGCAATCCTTAAGTAGCTCCTATTATTTTTGCAAATAAATGATATGTGACGACCAGCAAAAATTAATTAAATATGTATATCAAAATGTAATTTAAATCCGCCGGTTATATAGATTGTTGCTCTTTAAATTTGAATATGAGCGAGCCCTATACAAATCTTATGTTATTAATTTGATTATTATTATTTATAAATATTAAAATAGTATAGGTCAGTAATTGGCCGCAATATATAAACTGTGCTTTGCTGTAAATGTTATAAATTGTAAGTGTTAAATGATATACAGGATCTGTGATATATTCAACTTGTGTAATTATCGTAAATTTTATTGTATTAAAAGTCTCGCCTCTATTTTAATATTGTATTATGGCTGTACAGTATGTTACTTTTATTAACACACTGCAAGAGCGTGTCCGCTGTTTTAAAAGCGTCGTTTCCAAAATAAAGTTATAATAATTATATAATAGTATGCAATAGAAACAGCAAATCATTTTAAAGATTATTAAACATCGCTTTTAGTTTCATTGTCATTCGTACTTATACAGGCTGTACAAAGATTTGAAATTAAGAACCATTTTTTAATATTGCTTAGCGAACAACCTTTAAAGATCGTCAGAAACGGTCGGGAAAAAAATTAAATTTTTTTCTTATTTAGCTTAAATATTTTTCCGAATGCATCTAGGCGAATGAGAAAATAAAAATAAAATTTTAATGATGAACGTAAACAGTGTAATAATGCAACTGATAAATGATTTAAATTTATATAATTAAGGAAGATATATATATATATATATATATATATACCTGTCTCTTATACACATCTCTATTAAAAACAGTTTAAATCAAAGAAAAAATTACCATTAAATAAAATAGGTCGGGACTTCATTGATTAAAATGTGACGAATTAACGATAATTGAAAACAATTCTAATTTTAATTTCAATCATTTACGCGAGCACGGAATTTACGCGAGCACGCACGCGCGCAAATATTCGATTATATATGCATTCTTATACGCTGTCCATACTAAGTGATGTTAATTATAAAATATAATTGTAAACCCAATTAAGTGTGTGAAATTAATATGCAATGTACGTAACACATATACTTTGCATGTGTTCATCGGGAAGATTATGAAACAAAATGGACGGTGTGTACCACGTGACTTTCGTAAACCAAGGAGCGGAATGTCGCAACTCTTTATATATATGGCTCTGAGTTTGCACTGCGCCACTTTAGTTTTGCACTGTGATTGTTGTTTGTCCTTTTGATGTGATATCGCCAAAAGGACAACCACAAGTGGCGCAGTGCAAAAGTCAAATGCAGTGCAAACGTCAAGTGGCACAGTGCAAGTCAAGTGGCGCAGTGCAAAAGTCAAGTGGCGGCACACGCATTTGGATTTGCACTGTGCCACTTTAGATTTGCACTGAGCCACTTTCGTTTTGCACTGCGCCACTCGACTTTGGCACTGTGCCACTTTAGTTTTGCACTGCGCCACTTGTGGTTTGTCCTTTTGGCGTTCCATACAGATCGTCTGCAAACAATAAACTTAGGCCTATTATGCAGCATTGTTGCCATTTCTGGCATAATTATGCTTTTTGGCATAATTTGGAGGCCACGGCATCTGGCATTATGCCGTGGCATAATCTAGGGGTTTTTAGCATAATTTCATGTTTTTTTTGGCATAATTTCATGTTTTGTAAAACCCAAAAATATATCCCAGGAAGAATTTTTTTTTTCCTTAAAATTTTGGGAAATCTCGCACATATCATCTCGTACATGTATCTTCTCGTACACATAATGGTAACGTGTAATAATCACTAACTTCACTGCTACCGGGTGTGCGATAGGCAGCGTCGTCGCCGCAATTAACTGAGGTCTAGAATTGACCAATTATGTTGCTCCATTTGAGAGATCAGACAGCTTATTGGACAGAATTAGGGACCAGGCTCCCTTCTTAAGTAACAGTTCACGCTAACCTAGGATTAGTTTAAGCATGTTCCACTAGTAATCAACTTTTTACTTTTTTGTTTGTTTTGTTAATGCCCTATTTCAAACAATTAACTTGTAGGCTAAACTAGTTTGTATCACTACAGCAGGGCATTTAGGTCTGGACCGTTGTTCAAGACAGTCAAAAATACTATGGGTTTTAAGATAGGCATATCATGCTAAACGGGTGATATACATCAGTCACCGGCAATATACATAGATAGGCCTACTTAGCCAAAAACTAGGTTTATATCACTACAGCAGGGCATATTATGTCTGGACCGTTATTTAAGACATTACAAAATACTATGGGTTTTAAGATAGGCATATCATGCTAAACGAGTGCACAGATATAAACATTATTAAAAGCAACGGCCCCCACTTTTGTGACTGTTCCCAGAACCAGTGACACACATTTTACGAACGCTGCAATGTCATCATCATCATCTTTAGTCCTGTCTCTTATACACATCTAGATGTGTATAAGAGACAGCATTTTACGAACGCTGCAATGTCATTATAATAATAATAATAATAATAATAATAATAATAATAATAATAATAATAATTATTATTATTATTAGTATTATTATTATTACTACTACTATTAGTATTTTTTCGTGCTTACACCTTCTTTATTGTGCCTTATAAATTGACCTATTATTATTACTAGTATTATAAGGTATAGCTAATTTTTAAATTTTCTAACGAACATTACAATTTCACTTTGAGTTGAGCAACCAAATCTTGATTGACGTCTGTATACGTGCGTCTGTAAAGTTTCTTTGAAAAACCCACCCTCGAGCATGAAGAAAAAATCGCGTTCACAAAACATATCAATTGAACAGAATAAAAATACATTGAATCAAATGGTCCATCGAAACACTTGAACGGGAACCATTATACAGCCAACCCTCTCTCTCTCTCTCCCTCTCTCTCTTTCTCCCTGTCTTCTCCAGAGCTTCAATCGGATGTGCTTAATGACCTAATCAACAATAGTGTTGACCTCGTTGTCTTGCAATGTTTTGGTTTATTTTGTGCGTGATAATCGAGAGTGTGCAGACCAAACATAGTAGAAGGAAGGTTGTGTCTAGTTTTGACAGCCTGAGGTAGGCTTCTACGTTCTTTGCTTAAGTTATTAATGATATATTTATAGCGTCTCTCTTCATTTTCTAGAAATAAAGGTTAGTATTATATTTTTCCGAAAAAGTTAGGTAGGCTGAGTAGGCCTAACTTAGCTAGGCCTAGGCTAGGCCTACCCAGGCTAGGCTACACAATCAACAAAACATGCATCATCAAGTAAATCATCAGTGCAAGGCCCGCCAAGGGTAATCATCAGATTCAGAGACTACAGTATTGTATTGTTTGTAGATAATGTCGTCATACATTGCAGTATTTATTTTAAGTTAGTCTTATTTTAAAGGACTACAAAATCAGTTAAAAGATGTTGAAATCGCTGCACATCTGCATCATTTATATTATTATTAGAGTGTCCAGGGGTAGCTTCCATACTGTGTGCCACGATAACGCTACCGCACGCCCATCGCTAGGCACGCGCTATACTAACGCGGTGTTTCTCGTTACTGGTAAACAATTATGATTACTAAATACTGATGATAATAAATGAGCTATGAACAATTTTTTTTGATTGTCTATTATTTTACCTATTTCTCTGCAAGGCCCCATAAAAAAAATTATTAGTTTATCACCCGCTCCCTCATAGTTGACAAACATTTTTTCTATGGACATCGGACATTAATTTATGTCTCATTAATTTTATTTGTTCATATTTCTTTCAGGACAAACGGATTAGAATGGATCTGTCAATACCACATTATAATTTTATTAAATGTGAATGAACGTGAATAAAAATTAAAATAGGCCTACATGTAGTGGTTCTGTAAATTTGTCCAGTTTACTATACAGTGATATTAATTACAGTAGGAATAAATGAGTATGGTACCCATTAAAATTATTATTCTTCGTAAACTTTGTGACACATCACATCAATCATATTTAAAATTAGTACAAATAAATAAGACGACACACACATTCCTTTATTGTTTTAATAATTGTGGTGATTCCCTTAATGATGTATAAAAGAAGAGTAAATTTTGTTGTAAAATGAAATCAATAAATTCAGGCTTCAAAAAACGATCGCCCTGGCCTACACGAACTCCTTATTACTTCTTTCCATATCTTCAACACACTGCCTACCACTATTGTGAAGGGCCGTCGTGTCACGTGCTGCTAATTTGCATATAACATCGTGAAAAAAACATCTTATTTTATTCAAATCAAACAATATTTCGTCAATGAAATTAGTTTATTAACATTATATTTTAAATAAAGATTCCATAAATGTATTTATTTGTATTCTGATGGCATTAATTATACAATTAATTAACACCTAATTTATGACATTCTGTACAGCCACTGATAGAGGGTGCTATTTGTTTACCTTGTACGTGGCCAAAATCACTATATTTCCCCCATTTTTCTGGGGCCATAACTCTTGAAGTAAACATAAAAAATCGTAATTTTTGTTTTTATGAAATATTGAAAGTAAATAGTAAATACTATCCACCTGTAAAAGAATTATTTTACAAGTCGAATGTTTAGAATTCTTATCGGACACCCTATTTATATGCACTTGTCAATTGTAGTCTCGCACCCCCCCCCCCCTTTCAGGTCTCCTACTGTAGAACTATCAGGGGTACTTTTTGGTTCCATAATCTTAAATTTTCTTTTCATCAGCCAAAACCGTGATGGGGCTGAAGTGGTCTGAACTCTCCATCTGTGAAAGTCCCTTCATGGGCCCCCTTTATTTCAAATTGCTGGATCCGCTGCTGTCTTACATTTAAGCTACCATTTTGTGGGACATTGGCAAACTTAGCGCAATGTCCATTATGCAGGGTTGTAGCTGTTGAAAACTAAGGATGCGTGGTAGAGATTTTAAGGATTGGTGGGCATGTCGGTTAATAAAGGTGGGTTGAGGCCCATGAAATTAGCTTTATACTGGGTGGAAAACTTCAAGGCTGGATGGCCCCGCCCACCACAACTACATTCCTGATTGTGGCTATTGAACAGTATATAGTATAATTTTAAAATACAAACCAATATGTAAATGATTTATGATGTTTTCTATGTGTGCAAAGTCAAGGGAAAAAAACGAGTTAATATTACAGTATTATACATTTTTAGATCTGAATTTCAAAATGATAATAGGGACTGTTCTGTTGAGCAAAAAAAAACAAACATGTTTTTAAACAGCAGAAACGGGCCAAAAAACAAAAACGTGGTTAGGAGTGCGTTCAAAAAATGCGTTTTTCATCTCCGCCGACTCTACGACAGAAACATGTTTGAGAATGACGTCATTCCGAACGCATTTGAGAAATTCACTTACCTCATCATATTGTCATTGAATATTCATTAGCTTAGCCAGAGAAGTGCGGTTCTTGACCAAGGTTCGACAGAAACGCGTCTAAACGTGTTTGGTTTGAAGTATTTTAAGACTTTCTAGCTGGGCCTAGGACTTTGATTTACAATTTTTACTCAACATGGATAGCCCTAGTCTTGTATTTACAGTAAAAAATTAATGGCCTTGGATTCAACATTGTTTGTAAAACACAATCTTGTTTAAAATGTGCTTCGTTGTGAAAAAAAAACTGCCTGTCTTGTGCTGCTGATTCAAGTGCTCTTACTACCACTGCACCTTAACAGTGATATTACGCATTCCAAATGGACCCCGGAGTGGCCATGGGGCCTTCTTACTTCTCTACTTCCCTACAATGCCTTTTTTTGAAAATTATAGAAAAAGTTACTGTATAGTTACAGAAAAAGTTACTATACAGTAACTTTTTCTATAATTTTCAAAATTCAAATAGACCAAAATCCAACAAACACACTCATTGGCAGATTTATTAGAAGGGTTCCTCCAACTACGACCACATTTTACCATGGAGGTTTGACCAATTATGTGATGCCTGTGTGCTTTTTTTTGGGGAAACGCTTTAGTTCCTACAAGTCCAAATGACAATGAGCCCCAGGTAAGCTAAAGGCTCCCACTCACTCTATCGAGCTATCAAATATGAGGCTTTTTTATACCGTACTGGCTAAATCCCTACTGACCTTAGAATCCTAAAGGCCGGAAAAACGGCCGCACGCTTACGCTGCAATAACCTAAAGGCCGGTATACCGGCTTTGCGGGTCAGGTGACGTTATTCGGGAGACGATTGACCGAGCGGTTAAGACAGGGGAACCGTGACATATAGCCATAATATCGGCGCTGGTTCGAACGGCACGCTCGTCTATGGTTCTGGTGGTGGAACTAAGTCTTCTCGGATAAGAACTCTAAACCATAGGCCCAGTGTACGCAATTGCCTTGTGCGCACTTTAATAAAGAACCCAGCACATCATTCAAGAAAAGTAGAGGGTTATCCTGGTGTACTGGTCCATCTCTAGTCCCCTCAGGCCAGGGACGTAGCCAGGATTTTGAAAGGGGGGGGGTGCCCTTATGCGCATTACGTATGACCCCGGTCGGGTCAAGGGGGCGAATCCCCCTGTGAAGTAGCGCACTCTAAACGTTCTTAGGACTGTTTGAGAGGATAAAGTGAAAATTGCAATAGACGCATTTTAAATAAGCGAAACAATAGCAAATAGCAAACAGTGGCAGATCCAGAAATTTGGAAAGAGAGGTGAACCAGGGAGGGACTTTCACAGACCGATGAACCACCCACCTCAGCCCCACCATTGTTGGGGCTGAGGTAAGAAAATTTATGATTAGGGCATCTCTAGATGGCCGGAAATTACACTCTCGCACTTCAATTTGAATATATTTTTTTTCTTTTTTTTTTCCTTAAAAAAATGAAGGGGTGGGGTGGTGCCGCCTTGAATCCACCTCTGCTCAAAACATTCTTTATCCAGAATAGTCATAATCACGAAAAATGGACATGAAAAACCAGATCACATCCTAAAAACAAACAGCAGTCACTAAGACATACATCAGGTGCAGACACGATGGAGTTTAATGTCATACCCAAGCAAGGGCACAGATCTGTTTTGAAAGGTGGAGGGGGAGGGCATTTTGTAAGTCGACACCCACCCCAGCCCCACAATGGTTTGAGCTGAGGTGAGAAAATAGTACCTCTAGATGGCCAGAAATGACACTTATAGTAAAATTCATCATCATCACATCACCATTAGTCAAATAGAAGCGCCAAAAGAAATTCTCATGATCTTTTATCAAGGATTTTTGACAACTATAGAGATCTTATTAATGTGTGTGTATACACCATAGAAAACAAAGCTTAAAAACATTGTCTTTGAGTATGTCCTTTATATAGGCCTACTTCAAAAACGTGATTTCACCACCTCAGCCCCACCATGGCTGGGGCTGAGGTGAGAAAATTTGAGAAAATAGTACCTCTCGAGATGGCCGGAAATGACACTTTTATATAATAAAATTCATCATCATCACATTACCATTATAGTCAAAATGAAACGCCAACAAATTTCTCATATCTTTTATCAGGAATCTACTTTATCCAGGACAACTTACAGTAGGCCTGATTATAGCTTACTAAGCTTTAACTATATATACTATAGTATGATCAACAAATCACAACTTTTTTTTCCCATTTAGCACAATTTTCTTCACTTTTTATTGCTATTAATATTATTATCAATTATTACTATCGTCATTATCATCATTTTTATTATTATTATTACTATTAGTAGTAGTATTATTAAACAAACATGATCTTTTATCAGGGATTTTTGACAACCATAGAGATCTTATTCTTATTAATGTGTGTGTGATATACCATAGAAAAAAAAACATAGAAAAAAAGCTTAAAAACATTGTCTTTGAGTATGTACTTTACATAGGGCTACTTCAAAAACGTGATTTCACAACCACCTCAGCCCCACCATGGCTGGGGCTGAGGTGAGAAAATTTGAGGAAATAGTACCTCTCGAAATGGCCGGAAACGACACTTTTATATAGTAAAATTCATCATCATCACATTACCATTATAGTCAAAATGAAACGCCAACAAATTTCTCATGATCTTTTATCAGAGATCTACTTAATATCCAGGACAACTTAGGCCTAATTATAGCTTACTAAGCTTTAACTATATATACTATATTATGATCAACAAATCACAACTTTTTTTCGCATTTAGCACAATTTTCTTCACTTTTTATTGTTATTAATATTAATATCAATTATTACTATTGTCATCAGCATTTTTATTATTATTATTATTATTACTATTAGTAGTAGTATTATTAAACAAACATTTAAAGAAACTTGCAAAAGGATAAAAATGAAATTGAACCACAGTATCGCATTTCTATCTTAAAAGACCTGGCCTGAGATTTATGGATTTAAGATTTTTTTTAATCACGCTTAGGCTTATGAGTTCTATTAGGCCTATGTATAACGTGTACTGATGCATATTTACATGTTTAGAAGTATTCATTTTAAGTGATCCCAGGAAATAATTTGTATTGGCGCAAGAATAAGCTGCAAAATGTTAACACTGTTTACAAAGGGGGGGGGGGGAGCCGCGGCTCCCACGTCTCCCCCCTGGATACGTTCCTGAGTCCCCTGTCCGGCCACAGAAGGAGCGCCCACGACGCGGCCTATGACAGGTACCCATCATACCTGCGAATCCTTCTACCACACTACGTAAGCTAGATCATACACACTAGCTACGTAGTGACTCCATAAGAAGAAGAAGAATTCGGGATAATCACCTGACCAGTATGAGTAATATGACGTAATTTTGTGACATCATCATTCCCAAGTCGTTCTGACAGCCTCGTACGTGATAATTTTTTGGAAAAAAATAATTTATATTGAATAATTTGACAATAAATTCCAACGTGCTTTACGCTTGATAATTTATGACTCCCAAGAATATATTAATGATGACGATTATCCAGGAAGTGATTTGGAAAGTGATAGTGAGGTAAACAGTGTAGTTTCTAGCCGTAGGCCTAGGAGGTGGTGGTGATGATTGTAATAAAAAATAGGCATATTTTGTCCAAATAACTCAGGGTGAGAATGCCGCAAGATGTAAATAATGCAGGGTTCAAAGGGTTAAACGTGGCAATAAATAGAGGATTAAATACATGATTATCCATTTATAGACAATAGGTCTATTATTTAATACACGTACCGTACTCCTGCGAATAAGCGCCCGGGCGCTTAAAATATTTTTTGCACTTTCTGAGGGGGCGCTTATTTAAACGGGATGCTTATAAAAATAGAGGGGTAATTGAGGGGGCACTTATGGAAATAGATGAAAATCGAGGGGTTCTTATGGGAACTTATTAAATTCAAGAGGCATTTTTTATTAAAAAAAGGGGCCCCTCCCCCTCACCATACCTGCCAACATTTAAAAGAAGAAAAGAGGTAGGAAGTTATTGAGAAAATGGTGCGTAGCGCCATCCGAGTGCAAAGCCAGAGGCGGGGGCAATTTTTCCCAACAATGGGGGATCCAGGGGGGTGCAGCTATAACAGTTCAGTAAATTTAAGGGTTTGGATAATCGATTTTAGAGTTACAAAAAATGGAAAGGATGGAAATGTTCAGTTGGTCAAACTCATACATTAAAAAAAGTCAACACACTAAGTTTCAAAGTCTGCAATTTGTTTATTTGTTAATGCATTGCATAATAAAACTTGATCACTGGTCTACACTGATAACACTGGCCGACTGAGGGCGTATTTTTCTATCCGTATAATCACCTCATGAATATTAATTTTAATAATTAACACAAACAATTACAATAAAAATGGTTCATAAATTGAACTAAAAGGGAAACTATACATGCGAAAAACACATATTTTTCAAATTTTAATGCATTTTCAGGAAGCTTGGGTAATTTTGGGCAATTTTTGCTGAATCTTGGGTAATTTCAACCCAGTCATTGGGTATATCAAAAATTGTGAGTGGTCACGCTGATCATATTATGAGTGTGTGGCCGGAAGCTTAAGAGTAGCGCATCATTCTGACGGCGAACGAGATTATTTTGATTGAGAACATAGCATAAAATAATGTTGATTTTCAATTTTTAAAAATCGGTAGGAACAGCCTGGTAATTCGGTAGGCGGTAGAAAACTGAGAAAATCGGTAGCCTACTGCCTAAATCGGTAGGGTTGGCAGGTATGTATAAGGAAATTTTCATGTTAGGTGTCATCTTCGCCGATTTTCGAACGACAGAAACATGTTTGAGAATGACGTCATTCCGAACGCGTTTGAGAAATTCACTTACCTCATTATATTGTCATTGAATATTCATTAGCTTAGCCAGAAAAGTGCGGTTCTTGACCGAGGCTCGACAGAAACGCTTTCAAACGTGTTTGGTTTGAAGTATTTTAAGACTTTAGCTAGCTGGGCCTAGGACTTGGATTCACAATTTTTACTCAACATGGATAGCCCTAGTCTTGTATTTAAAGTAAAAAATTATTGCCTTGGATTCAACATTGTTTGTAAAACACAATCTTGTTAATATGCTTCGTTGTAAAAAAAAAAATGCCTGTCTTGTGCTGCTGATTCAAGTGTTGCACATGTGTGAAGAAAGTGTGAGGTAGGCCTAGGCTGCCAATAACTTGTCAAGGCAAAGCCCTTGGTGAATGTGGCCTGGCTATTACTACACAAATGTCATTCGTTTAGCCGGCGGACTAATCTGGCTGGGATGTATCAGGAATACACACCGTCCTTATTTTACAAAATACATGGTGGTGGGTACAACAACGAACTTTTAATATGCAGCAACAGGTCAAAGGTCAACACTAAATGCTTGCCCTAGCCAGGCCCTAGCGAATTGATTATAATCATACAGTAAATTTAACATGTTTATTACAATATTTTTGAGTCAATACGTATGTTTATAAGAGTACAGTACTGTATAATTGTGTTAGGATGTTTTTAGACATTCAGTGAATTTATTGAAAACATACAAAAATACAGCAGCAGAATTTGTAGTACTTCGTCAGATCACAAGTTTGAAAAACATACTGTTGCAAGGGCAAATAAATAACTACTCCTGGGCCAATAGGCCTGCCTACCTTTTTTTACACTTTTACCATTACTTGTATAAATATAGTACACTGAATGTAGGGAGCAGTGGTGTTGATCACTCAGAGTTTATTTAGTGTTGTTATCCAGAAAAAAATCTTGTGTCAAGGAGAAGGAGCTAGATGTTGAACCAATTTGAGCTAATCAATCAAGGTCTTATAGAATCTTCAATATGCCCATGATGCTGGATGATGGAATGCTGGTTTAAAGCCCAAATAAAATTTACGAAAGTCTGAAGTGGGTAGCGTTCTGATGAAATCGTGATCTAAACCTACTTGGGAAAACTATTAATTTCCTGTGTCGTTGGCGTACCAAGGGAATTCAACAGAAGGACGCACATCTCCGCTCTCGAACATAGCGTGTATAGTCCTTTGATCTTTACTGTGGCATCGACAATCCGATACTAGTTGCGAGTACAGCCGTCAATTATTAGTCTATGCATGCCATTTGTTTTATGGTGTTAGTTTTTATTTTATTAATTTTGGGTAATTTGCAATGTCTTTTACATCCAATTATTTTTGACCGCCAGCTTGGTAAATGCTTCTATAAACTGCAATTTGATTTGTGAAAATTGACCAAGAAAATTTTAGTGCAAAATATCATTAGGCCTTTGTAATCACCACACGATGCGCGATTATCATGGCAACTAACACGCGTGTGGGTAATTCGTCACGTACGCTGACGGTTTATGGTCTGGTTGCTATGGTTTTTGTGACGTTCAGCGTGTAGGGACGCATGTGCGCCTAGAATGTCGATGCCAGAGTTATAACCTTTGATGTCCCGAGATGTGCGTCCTTCTGTTGAATTGCCTTGGGCGTAAAAAGGGAATGTGTGGAAAAAAGAGCCAATCAGCGGCCAGGATTGCCTGCATAGCTTATTGGCCAGCACTGCAAAATACGGCTACACGTGTACCAAAGAATGCAGATGAATCGGGGTGGGTGCTAGCTATCTGACATGGGGATTTGAGCTCCATTGCCCAAACAGGAGGGCTATTTTATTTTTAAAGGACATAGAAACCAGCCTTTGACTTTGTTGGTTCAGGCGTAGGCCTAAATTTTTCTTGTCCCCATCACCGCCCGACGAGCCATAGAGCCAGTAGAGGGAGACTCAAGGAACTTGCCTTCTCCCACTGTTTTTAGCGATCTTCCTGGTCCAAACCAACGTCATGGAATTTCCCCATTCCAGACAAAGACGATCATCAAGCCTATTTTTATGACGATTGCCTGTTGTTCATACTTGCTGATGTTTGATGTACTGTACTGACATAAATATATTTCACATGATCATTTTAAGATTCTTAAACACCTTATGTTAAAGTATTGGAATGCAATAATGAATCAGAATGAAAGTGTGCCCGATACTCCACACTAGGCCTACTGATGGGCCCGATCGTCTGTCACAACAACGTGAAAGAGATAGGCTTAAGATTGGGCGCAATGTGTGGTTTTATGAACCACAAAACAATGGTTATCGTGTACTCCGGTAAGTTGTGTTGAACATTAACAATCGTATCTTAAAATACACTCAGGCACAAATGCGTCTAAATGTGTAATCAGCCAACCATTTCATTGGGGTGGAGCAATGAGCTAACAGCTTCAAACATGAATAAACAGGCGATAAATGCACCCTGGCTAAACGCTATTTCTGGGTGCGTTAGGATAGCTTGTCAGAATACAATTAGAAAACGCGATTCTGTCATTCAAAAATCTGTGGAGATGATGCCTTAGGAGGGGCGCCTATTCAAGAGGGGCGGTTATTAAAACGGGGCGCTCATTCGCGCGAGTACGGTACTGTGAAGATATTATATACATGTTAAGATTGATTAAATTTTTGATATTCAGATGATAAAGGCCTAAATCAGTATTGATCGGACCTTAAAGAACGATGATCATTTTATTTAAGGTCCAATCCATGGTGTTTTAGGCCTTTAAAACACCATGGATTGGACCTTAAAGGATGCATTTTACAGTATTCAAATTTGCCTTATCATGCTTCAGAGCAACACAATTTGTGATATTGAAGTGACACTTTATTTAAATCAATAATTTTTTATACCCAAAGGTCTTTACGTTGGTAATTTTTGAGCCTATTAGACGTCCTGAAGAAAAAGTAATCCAGAAGTCATAGGCCTACAATTATCATGGGGAAAGTAAATATTTGTGCGTCTCTAAATTTGTATAGTATTAATATAGACCCTATTATTATTGGTGATCCGCTACACTAGCGGATCACCTCTTGTAATTGTCAGGATCATCATTTTTTTTTTCTTTCTCCACATTTCACGATATCTCACAATTGCTACGTGTCACGCACTCGGTCGCATCATCGATCATTTTGGCTTCGCCTGGAATAGTCACGGTAAGGTTTTCAAGGTGAACAGTCATGCATGACGTCAGCTACGCGCAATTTTGCGTTTTTTCATTATCGATCATATCATCCTAACCAATTGCCATTTCGAAATCGTATTAAGTGAGCATTAACTTCGGGTTAATGTTGAATGTACTGTACCTTAATTTTACGCGTGCCCTTCATTACGTGCGTACGCGTGTGTCAAAATTTTAAAATGCTTGAAATCACTTGTTGACTAAATTAGAACACGTTTCAGGTCATTTTAAGCATTTCAAAATTTTTTTGAAATTTTCCACTACACGCGTATTTTTACGTGCGCAGCACGTACGGAAGCTAGACATTACGTTTTTTCACATAGTTTGGGTTCCTGACATTGTTTTCACACATTTCCATTCTTTTCAGTCATCTTATGGCCAATAGCAATTCCGTACGTGCACATCAAACATAGGTATCTTTGCGCGGATTTGTGCCGATATACAGTGAAAATATGCTAAAATCAGGCCTCTTTTTAATCAGTTATAGCTCCTTCGGATGAAGGGTGACCCCAATTTTTATTACATATTCTGAAAGCACATGAGTTGTAAATATAATTTTATAGATCATAATGGCTGATTGGACATTGTGACGTCATCATAATGCCATCTGAATTAAACAAAACTGATTGTATTGATGACGTCATTTTTGAAAATACGCATTTGAGCTATCTCGCTTATCCTTGGTCGATCGTCTTCTTTGAGTATGTTATAACTGAGACAATTTTCTTTTATATATGACTTCTTTTTTGTTTAGAAGACGTCATCATGGTCAAATTAATTGTTTTTGCTGACCTCCTCATCTTTCTTTCCTCAAAAATTAGATGACCCCATAATCATCTTAACCAGTCGTCATTTTTCAATCATATTTAGTGGGCATAAACTTCAGGTCAAGGTTGAATATTATGTACCTTAACTTTTTGTCGCTTGCGTCAAAATTAAAATATGCTTTAAATTATGCCTATATTTAATCAGTTATAGCTCTTTAGGATGAAAGGTGACCCCCAATTTTTATTACATATTCTGAAAGCACATGAGTTTTATATATCATAATAGCTGATCGGACATTGTGACGTCATCATATTGCCATCTGAATTAAAAATAACTGAATTTTTATATATGATAAATATTATGAATGATAATAACTCCCTCACCAATAGGCGTTTTATCAATGAGAGTTGATACATATGTCTCATATCAGGAGTCAACATTTTCTGACATTGCCATGCGCACGTGCGTCATGATGTGCGCGTACGCATGAGAAAATCTTTTAAAATGCTACAAATTCTTTTTTGAAAAACTGAATTAGCGTTTTTAGCGCTTAACTGAAGTTAAGACATTTTCAGCATTTAAAAATGGTTTAATTCCCGCCGCGCTCACTTCGAAGGGTCGAAGTGCGGCGGATAACCTAACTCGTCCTCAGTGACGAGTTCAAATCTAGTTAAATGTTGGAATGATACCTTATCATGGAATATAACTTGGCGTGGATATGGAAAAAGAATTTTGTTTCAAAGTGCTTGACACACTGACAGACACTGATTGGAATTTAAATAAAAAATTTGCTTATACTGTAGTTTTTTACATGAAAATTAGCTTGTTTTAGAGTATTGTAGGCCTACAGCAAGGTCATGCTCCCCTCTTTCTGGACTTTCTCTTCCTGGATTTTCTTCTCTCTTTTTTCTCTATTTTTGTGGGGTTAGGGGTAGCCGCTGTGCTCCCTGGATCCGCCCCTGATAACGATTGATTGAATGAAAGTTTGTTAAAGCTTATTTATATTGGCAAAGCTACATTGGAACATAGATCAGTACATTTGTATTCACCATGACATTGAATGGTCCAGAATAGCTTTAGGTGCAGAAGGCTCAGTACATTTTCTTGGGAGAAAATGTTCCTTCTGTTGCTTTCACCCATCCTACCTTATATCATCCTAAATGTACTAATGTTGCTAGTGATGATTGAAAGCTTCTGCTTAGCTGAAAGTTTAGCAAATGCTAAATACATTTCTGCTTCATTACAATTTTTTTTTATAAGAAAACATTATTTAAGAACATTGAGGAGCTGAAATTGCTTAAAAAGGAAGAACAAAATAAGAACAAATTGAGGCTGAGGTAAAATATCAACATGGTTTCTATATTTAAAAACTAGAAAAACCAACAAATCTTATCTATACCTGATGTTCAATAGGTGTGGCTATATGTAATACCCTCTATGATACAGTTCAGTAATATACTACCATACAATAATAATTTTCTACGTTTGAAAAATTTGTAAAAATACAAACAAAATATAGAACGTTTTGAGTCTAAGATCAGCAAAAAATAAGAACACTGAGCCAGGGCAAAATTTTGCTGGTTCTTAAATAAGCAAAAAGTGTATTGGTTATCAAACTAAGCGTTTCCCCAGAAAGCACACAGGTGTTACATACCTGGCCAACCCTCAATAGTAAAATGCTTAGTCGAAGTTGGAGGGACCCCTTCTAATAAATCTGCCAAAGAGTGTGTTTGTGGGATTTGGTCTATTTAGTTTTTCAAAATTATAGAAAAAATACTGTATTGTCATGGCGTTGTAGAGTAGTACAGTAGTAAAAGCCCCTGTGGCCACTCCGAGACCCATTTGGATTCAGACTTTAGCCCAGAAAGCACATACGTTATGCCACTGTTAAGGCTCTGTGTTAAGGTCCGAGAGCTCACAAGCATTACGCAACTGTGTCCTGTTTATTTTAATATGGTATGCCGTAATTGGAATTTACGGGACAATAAGTGGAACACTCCACCATTTTTAATATACAGTATGTCTATTGTAAAATCTTATTCAGCATTGAAAGAGCTTTCCAACAATACCAAACACGATAGATTTTGGTGAGTTTGATTTTTTGACCGTTTGACCTTTTGGGTCATATGACTTTATTCATTGGTTTTTATCTCTGTAAATATGTAATATTAGGTATAGGTGTAATGGAATAAAATGATCAGTGTATAATTCCCTTTCCATTGACATCAAACATAACCATGTTCTATGTGGTGTGTTGGCCATCTAAATTCAAAATGGCGGCTGATGACGTGGATAAAAAAAATGGCACCTAATTTTTTACCACACCAAAAATGACAAAGTTTAGCCAATAAAATCTATTTTGGCGCAAAAATCTAGCTGGATTACATAGCAAACTTTGCTGTTGAGGCTTTAGCATAAATTTTTCATGCTTTTGCGGTGTGCTGTTTACTTCTTTCGCAGCATGCACTGTAGCTCGAAGGAGGTAAAGTCAACTTCAACTTCTGTTGGTGATCGTCATTATAATTTCCGCCCACCTACCAATGCTCGCATTTCCACATATAAAATCACTTTTATTCAGAACCAACAAGAACACGTTACAAAAGGAAAACAAAAAGAAAACTCCCTAGGGTCACGTCCTTAAAATTTAAACGACGAGAGGGGACAAAGCCCAACAGATTACAAAAGAAGAAAGACAAAAGAGTACTGGGATTAAAAAATAAATAAATAAATAGAAAAAATTCAGGAAAATTAAAAAAAAAGGGGGAAATTGTAAAAATTGGAAAGAATGTAAAATTATTTATGTATTTATTTTATTAGTTGCACTTTTCACAAGAAACGCGTTCTGAAGGTATTTAAAAATCTTTGCTTCTACTGTAAAAGTTTAGTTTACTGTTATTGGGTGTGAGTACCAGCTACATTATTAATTAAATGTGTGTTGTAAGAATCAAATTGTTTTGTAATATTTAAAACTGGTTTAATGGTAAACTCTGATGTACATAATATTTGAATTTTGAAGTTTGTAACGTTTTATAGGATTTTATTCTATAAATTTGAGATTTTACATTTTATTTGAGCAATGCAATTTTCTTTGTGGATGTCAAATAAGTATTCTTTTGATTTCAGTAGCAATTGATCATGTATAATTGTCTGAGAGAAAAACTTCTTATTTATCACTGCCAAATGATAAACCAAAGATTATAATTAACTAGCTGTGCCTCATTGCTTTTCAGTGTTCAGATCCTCAATCTAACTCTATATTATAGCAGATTCATTATCTTTGTCAGAGAAGGGGAAAGCTTTTAAAGAACATCTGACACATGTAAACAATAATTTAGATGATAGCAAGTTACAAACTTGTCCTTTGAGTGAAAATCATTTGGAGGATTCAACTCTACATACCATCTTGACTTTTTTTACAGTAATCTTTTTTTCAAAAATTGTGTCAGTTATGGAGGGTTGCATGTTAGAGTAGGTAAAAATGCATTGTAATTTTTAGTAACATTTGCTTGATCATCAGAAAAATTGCATCAAGAAATACAAGTGGCTTTAATTATAATCATAATTTTATTTAACTCAAATAAGAGACTGATATGTGACAAAGGGAACTAGTCCCTGTACAAAGTACCTAGCAGAATAACATAACATTGCAATAATAAATAGCACAAAATCAGTAGGCCAATGTTATAAAAATAGCTTCAGACGCAGTAAACTAAAATACATTAGTTTCAGGTTTATTTTGTTCATTATTGACCATCATCTGAAAAATGTATAGAACATTCCAAAAAGTTTTGAATGTTATGAGAACATGTCAAAGATTCATTAATATTTAAAGGAGTGATCACATATCCCCCCACTATTACAATACCTAACATAACACAGAATCATATTACACTGATGGTTCATCCTCGGCCTTCTACTTAAGATGCCATTCGTGGCGATATGAGGGCATTGTTGCATTTCTTCATAAACTTTTTACAGTTGATGTCAAGTATTAAAAGAGATTTGTTCTTGGCGCAAACCCAGTGGTGTGGAATGTTTTTGATATTTAAATAATAATCTTTATTTAATAACGAAACTCTTTCACCATGTGGGTGATCTTACAAAAGGTTGTTTGTAGGATACATTGGTATACTGTAAATAAACTTATCATATTTTAACTAAACTAAAAATGCGCACTTGGGCTATTTTGTAGTTTTAATACCCAGAATGAATATCGATTTCATTAGGTTTTTCCTTAGCTAATATTGTCAACTATCTTACACCAAACCACATCAATACAAATTAAGTGTTTAAATATACTTAAAACTAACTTGATCTAAATTATGGCAAAGCCACCATCAAGTTAAGGTAGAATTCTTTTATAGAATACTATATAAATGTACTATGGAATTATTTTATACTTGATGAGGATTAATATTTACAAAAAAAAAACAAGTTTGATATTAATTGTACTTATATTTACTACACGCTAGGTAAGCATTTGAAAAAAAATATATTTCTATTTGGGGCATCATGATATCATATCTAGAAAAGCACGGATTCCTTCACATGATTTAATAAGAATTTTAACATTTCATTCAACCACATCCCAACTGTCTATGTCTCTTAGGCCTATAATATTTAAAATAAAAGTTTTTAAAAAATTAATGTACCACTGCAGACTTTTAATACTTTACTGTAGTTGCTTGGCAAATTTTGTTTTTGAAAGATTCCGAGAGGATGACTGGAAATTTTAAAGCTCAACTGTTTGGAGGTGAGTATGTTAGAGTACTTTAGGTGATTTGTCTTACATAACTTAATTCAGTAATTTGTAATATAATTTGTTTATTTCCATGGAGAAAGTAAACGCCTTGATGTCTTAGAAGGATGACAATGAAGATGATGAGGATGATGACCACTAGGAGTACCAAAAAGACAACAACAACCACAAGGACATTCCAACACCCATGGGCCTGCTATGGCCTATGACATAGCTCATTATGTTTGGCTGAGCCTAGCCACCTCGAGAGTAAAAGACTTTAGTTCATTCTTCTCACATTACAAAACAGTATTTATTTTTCTTAGAAATGTTGCGTTGTCAAATTAGAGTGATCCCCACCCGCTTTCAAACACGGATCAACACACTTGTTTTGTAGTCTGCGTGATCAAGGCTTTGGCAAAATTTAATGAAAGTATACTTTTCGGAGAGCTGGCACTATCTTTCAGCCAGGACTTTACTGAAGGTCTTTAATAGTTGCTTACCCAGTAAAATTCACCTCCCCATAAACTTCACTTTAAAGTTTAGAATAAAACTATAATGAAGACTGTGCATAGGCCTATATTCAGCCTTTTGGATATTGGGTGGGGAGGCCGGGGTAGGCGCTTGGATTTCCCAGACGGCAGGGCACCACCCTTGACAGGCAGGGTAAGAATTGTTCTTTCAAGCGTATAGCAAATTTTTAAAATAATAAGCCGCTAGATGCTCATACTGGGCATCTTGACCTGGTGGTGTTTTTTGTATATTATCGGCGTCTGAACTATTAATTTATATACTAGGCCTATCCAGTTCAAGCCCATAAATGTTTTATAATGTTATTTTTTTTATGCCCTGACAGTACTTAAAAATGCTACCTTGTTTTTAATATTTTCTCTGGCATAGGTCATCCATGCATTTTTGTGTGTGTTCTCATGGCCAACACCTTCAAGTTTGGAATAAAATTGGTTTGAAGGCCTATGAACTACCTATTTTTTTTAAAATTTATTTATTATTCCACCAAAATGACCCAAATGTTTTTAACTTTTGTGTTGAATCTTTTTTTTTTTACACCAAAGAAATCCATCTCCTTACCTTCAGATTGTTTTTGCAGAACCATTTTAATATAATATTTTTTTTTGTCCTTTGAATATTTAAAATATTTGCTAAGCAAAATTTGCATACTTTATGCCTTTGTTCCTTTCTTGCTGTTAGCTTAGCACGGTATACTTATTTTGCTATGCCAAATGAATTATACAGTGATGTGATGCTTTAATTTGAGTAGTGTGTGTCATAGTTTAAACCTAGGCAATATAATCATAGCTGCTTGTATGAAGGAAATGCAAATTATTTTTTAGACATCTTGGCATCATAACATGATTGTTTTGACTGCTATATGAAATTCTTGTGGGGTACAGTATAGTATCAAAGTATAAGGCCATGTTCAAGCTTAAGCCCACCCTGTGTTTTCAAAAACAAAGCTGGATCAACAGATTCATTCACCCCCCCCCCCCATTTTTGATATATTTTGTAGCCAACCTTCCTCCCTCCCCACAGGCTTACAGTATGCATATATAGAAATACTATACCACCATTTACAAATTTCAATTAAAGATGTTCATTGTTTATATTAGAATATTAAAAAAAAATTGACATGGATCAATAGAGAGCAAGTAACTTCAAACAAATTCTCAATACAAAAAATACACCCCAAAATTTAAAGTAAATGTCCATAGTAATACTGTATTTATTGCAGAAAGAATAAGCCAAAGCTAATTTACATTTTAATATGTCCATGCAATCCAGAGGCTGTCATTACTGAATATTTTGTGTAATATACTGTTTATTTTGTGTAATAGTAAAACTGTTTATTTTGGCTTTCTTTAACCAGTGGGTATCCATTCAGTGACTAGCACTGCTTCTCAAGGAAGCCCTGGTACATACAGTGAATATATCAAAAAAAAAAAAAAAAAAAAAAAAATTTTTTTACAATCATGAAATTCAAAAGTGACTAAAAGTAAATCAAAAACAAGAAGATAGCCTAAAACAGAAAACTACCAAACCAAAATAAAAAAGGTACAGTCTTACTAAATACAGATAAAGGCCTCTTTTTTAAACATATTAATAGAAAGAGAATCAAGATTGTTCCAAAGATGAGCTGCTCAAAATGAAATGTATGCTCACCACAGTTTGAATTTGCATGTGGAACAACTAGAGTATTTGATATTTGATTCCTAGTAGGGTAGGAATGGACAGAGTGGGTAAAGATGAATTTAGAAGACAGATATTCAGGGGCATTACCATTTAAACACTGTAAGTAAAATCTGATTTGTCCATCGATCATTTAGTTTAAGACAATGAAGAGTAATCATCATATCATCCATTGGAGTTCTAATATCGGCTGATAATAAAATTCCTGCAAATCGATTTTGCTGCTTTTGCATCTTTGACTTAAGAGTGTTATTACAGTTTGTCCAAATTTGACTACAATAATCGAAATGAGGCATTATTAGAGCCTCACCAAGCATTTTGAGAGCAGAATTTGGTAAGTAAACTTTAACATGGCGAATAATACCACAACGTTTTGCAATTTTTGAAGAAAGATACTCAATATGGTGATTTCAATTCAAACGACTATCAAAAACAATACCAAGATATTTGAATTGATTAACTTTTTCAATAATATAGTTATCATACATTAATGTGACATTGCTAAATCTATGAAGTTTCATAGGTGTACCAAAAAGCATAAACTTAGTTTTATTAATATTTAATGTTAAATTATTGTTATAAAACCATTTTGTAATATTATTTAAATTAGCGTCTAAATCTTTTTGGAGAAAACAGGATCAAGTGAACAAAAAAGCACAGTAGTATCATCTGCATACATAACAGTTTTACAGGTTACAAATTTTGGAGGGCTATATACATAAATAATGAATAACAAAGGGCCAAAAATTGAGCCACCTATATTAATTGACTTAAAACGAGAAAGGCTACTTCTTATCTCCTTGTTTTCTGTCTCTTAAGTAGGAAGTATCTTATTTATTTCATTCAACATTGTATTGCCAACATATATTCATGATTCTTGTTTTCTGACAAACAAATACTGGTGAAATAAACTGAACTTGAACTTCAATAAAACTAAAGTAGGCCTTCTGTATTACAGACCTCCCAAGTTGGGAGCTCAGAAGTCAATTCAGAAATATCTGGTTTTATGAGGCTTTCTTAACACATTTGCATGTGATGATATGCTTGGTCAGCTTACCTATAGGGAGACAATATAGTTTAATAGTAAAAACATACATTCTAAATTTAGAGGAGATGAGTTTATGTGAGATTTTTACTTACTGTAATCGCACAACTTGAGGGCGATATAAGGTTTGTGAAAATTATTTAAGACAAAGCACTGGATGCTGGTTTACTGGTTGCTAAAACTGGTTTATTTGCATAATTAATCTTTTTACCAGAATATTTTGAAACCAGATGAAATTACAATCAGTGGTTGCAATTTTTTAATTCATTATCAAGTTTCTTCAAGCTCTGAAGACTAGGCACTCTTCATGCATAGAGATGACCGCTGTTTTCCCACTCTTCTAATGTCTGCTACCATCTCAAGCGCGTGTCGTTTCGTGTCGTTTCAAGAGGAGACACTGATTTCAGGAAAGTCCTTGATTATAGGTGGCATTGAGATAGAAGATGGCTGATTGTAGTTGGCATTTTTTTCTCACTGAGGGGAAAAAAAATTACTCATTTTGTAATTATTTTGTGGGGAATATTGGGCCTTAGGCCTCTCCACTTTTCTGGGCTTAATGTTGTCCTCGTTGGTTCGTTGTGCCAATGACCATAGCTAAAAGCATCCGCCTTCTCGCCGCATACCGTATCCTCGTCATCATGAACGGAATTTATGTGAAGTATATTGTCTTGTTGGTGAGAAAGGATACAGTTTGGAAAATGTGTTGTATAAACAAAATGGTGATGTAATTTCTGCTGCGAAAACTGATTTTCGTAAAAGCAAAAATGCAGTTGCAACGCGGGCAGGCTGTCTGGCACTTATTAAAAAGCAGCTTAAAAATTCAATTATTTTGTGTTTATCAATAGAAACACGTCCTAACACACATGCAAAAATTGAGGTTGGGTTAAATTTGTGGTGACCTTTCACCTAATATGTATGTAACACTCAATAAACGTATGTTATGAAAGGACGATGTTACCTAGGTTAGACCTACAACTGTACTGTAGGCCTAGGCCTAATAACCAATTAGAAAACCAAAATATATGTGTTAAAAAACCTCATTTAGACAGATCTTCTGGATGTGATTCTTCCAACCGGGGACCTCTGCAATCAATAATTCAAAGCGAACTTGGACACACTACACAGAATTTCCCAATTAATAGGAACGTTTAGAGCACTTTATATGCATGTCCTGATGACATTCCTAATTAGTTCTCACCTCATTGTTTACAATGATAACTAGTTTAATAGATCTTTGACAGGGTAATAGACCATATTGTAGCATAGTGGCCATGGACCCTAGATATAGGGTTCCCGGGAACACCGTCCTTTGCAAAAAATATGGTTATGTATACGAATAGCAAGGTGTCTTGAAAATGGCTCATTTCTTAACTGAAATTTGACTCACAGCTGTAATGTGTAGAGTGGGGTGAAGGTTCGACACGAAAGTTTTACTATTATATTCACACAAAGCGTGTAATTACTATTGTGGAGTGAAATTCGTTCTTTTGTGATATCACTATATTATAACGAGATCCTTTTATAGTGGATCCTGTTACAGTATATTATTTTATTTTGGCTTCGATTCACCAGGCATTTCCCTAGATGCTTGACTATTACGGTATTGCTTGTTACTATTCGTACAGTAAACAACCACATTGCTTTCCCATTCGTTCTATTACTGTCCCATATTTTACAATCATTATTGCTCCAATACCCAAGTAAATACTATCCTTCATTTCTCACTACCACAAAGCCTCACCCTAGTTTCATTGCCTCTTGGTAAAATTTGTATTATAAATGGTAAATAGTACTACTGAAAATTAAGGGCAAAATGCAGTTCATTCAGTTCTTTTTTAGGCATTCGTTTATGGTCTAGCTTTAGGCAGTGTAATAATATATCATTGTTTGATTATTGGGCAGGCCGATGATGTTATCTACCATTTTACAGTCAGTGCGTTCTTTATTCAAGGACAAGCATCATACAGTTTCTACAACATATCTACACTTTCAGTTGTATACAAACAATTTAACTTCTACTGTGGTTATTACCGTAAGTTGAATTAAATTTGTAACATAAATTTGTCAACAATATGACTGGCCAATTTTCAAGCATTACAACCAAACTGCTAAACATCATTTCATGAATTATTATAGTACTGTCCTAATGTGAGACACCTGGAAAAACTTATCTATGTTTACCAGAGAACTATTGTCAAAATATTGACTTGTCTACTGATTACCTGATATCAGTTTTTGATTATTTTAGCTATCAAACTTGAGATTGAATTATGGGTCCCAATATTATTGTGCTGATAAACACCGTTAATACTGTAGGTCTGTCAGTGTCAATATTTTCATTTTTAATATAATTATTTTATCCCATATGATACTAATTGTATAGTATTGAGGTTTGATCATTGAAAACAATACTTGGCCAAGTGTCAAGATGTTGAATTGGACTGAATTGGATGGTGGCCCATGGATGTTCAAGAACTTTTTGCTAGTTTGGTTCTTGGGTGGTGAATTGGGCAGTACACAAGGAGATAATGGGCACTTTACACAGCAGGACGGGAAGACAGGTGGACGGTGGTTTTGTGCTCATCAGAGTGTGAAAACCACAGTAAACAATAGGGCGCTTAATCAAAATTTCCGTTGTCAACGGCTCCCCGTCCTCTTGCGTAAAGTGCTTATTCTTAATGAGACAATCTCGTGCTCTTTCATGAAGTGAACTGCGTAGGCCTACTTTAAAAGCCCCTTTACACTGAACTAGTTTGCAGAACATTCCTGCCTGTCTTGAAAATTTCATGAAACAGGACGGGTTGAAATGTGCAATTTTGGCTTTTAGTTTTACTGCGACACAACACGGTTTGAAGTAAGTGCATTACGATTGCAGATGGTTTGTACAACATTCAACGGGAAGACGTTATGTTCACTGTCGTTTGCAGTCTGTTCTTAACAAGTTCCGACCCGTCCTCAACCCGTTTAATCCTGTTCGTAGTAAGTTTCAATCCGCTCTAAGGACGTTTCTATAACGTTCACACTATGACATGTCTGTTCAAACCAGTTCATGCTCAGTCTTGCCCATTTGCACTGCGTTCTCAGGCAATATTTAACACATTCAGAACGGGGATCTAGATCATGTTCTACCTGATCTGCTATAATACATTCTTTTTTTCCTGTCTGAGAACTGGCGGGACGGGGTAGAGCGTTGGTGTTGGATCATACTCCCATTTTCCCTCGTCGCACAACATTCTACTCGTTTTTGGCCCATTCCATGCTCGCAGTAAGTCAATTCTGTTTCCGGTACAACAACCTCGTTCGAAATACGACCTTTACCCAGTCATATTTTTGAATGGGTAGAACGGGGTCAAATTTTAAACATGGTCGACATTCTGCACCACCATTCCCGTCCTTGCCCATTCATACCGTTTGTACTCAGTGTGTACTACTGTATGTCCATTTTGTTCATATTCCGTTCGTCTCCAAATAAATGGAATAAGAGAGCGTACTCCCATTTTTGAAAATGTCATGCCTGTGTAGAACGCCCACTGACGGTTGTATGCACTTTTTATTACCCAATGCAGCGCAATTGTAGTATGCCCGCTATGAACTCAGTAAGTAGAAAACAAAAGTACTGTATCTTGTGGAGAACAGATAAACAGACAAACCGACCGTACGCAGGGGAGTACTGGGTAATAAAAAGTGCATACAAGCGTTAGTTGGCGTCCTACACTAGCTGCTTTTGGCGTATCGTTTTTCGTGCTCTCAATGAGCGTAGTTGGCTCTCTTGTTCTATTTATACTCTTTGACTTAATGTAAAAAATGGTCCTCAATATACGTCTGGGATTAAAAAATTACCGGTCTGGAAAACTATCAACATACAGTAGATCATCAAAGTCTTGATCTCCTGAAGTGAATATCAATGCATATTTCAGATAAATTGATGGGAAAATAATGACTTTCACCATCATTTTTCATGACCACATAGTATAGTGAAAAACAGGACCCCATGACCATTTTTTGGGGACCAAGGTTTCTCTGCTGATTTGGCATCACCAGGGTATAAATAAAAAAATGAGTTGGGGTGAGCCTCCAGAAAAAGGGTGGAACATGTTTTTCGGCGGCCATTTTAAAAATGTCCGCTAAAATTAAATAATGGCTCATAACTTTACTTTTACTTCATGAAAAAGGGTAAATCTGGTGTTTAACTATATGTTATTAGGGTCACTGAATTTAATGAGACATATTTCAAAAACCTAGGATGGCAGCCATTTTGAAATTCAAGATGGCTGCTATAATAATCGTTGAAAATCAAATATTGCAGAATAATTCCACTTGTTGTCGTTGAAAAATGGTAAATTTTATGTATTCTCATATGTTATTGAGCTTTCTGTGTCCAATAAGCATAGTTTCAATAAGCTAGAAAATGACAGCCATTCTAAAATTCAAGATGGCCACCACAAAAGTCGTTGAAAATCAAATATTTTGGTATATAATTGCATTTCTCGATAAAAAATGTTAAATTCGGTGTCTAATCATATGTTGAGCTCACTGAGTCCAATGAGCATAGTTTCAGAAAGCTAGAATGGCAGCCATTTTGAAATTCAAGATGGCCACCACAAAAATCATCAAAATATCAAATATTTTAGTATAGTAATTCCACTTCTCGATAAAAATGGTAAATTTGGTGTCTAATGACTTGTTACGGGGCAATCTGAGTCCAATTAACATAGTTTTAAAAGGGTGACAACCATACTTTTTTCCAATATGTCTGCTATTAATATGTACACATTTTACCTTACAAAATGCAAAAATAATTAATCTTTAGAAAAGAATACTACCACTTATATTATACAATAAAACATAAGCATATTTTTGATGAACCTGTCTGTCTGTCTGTCTGGAATAAATCACATTTAGGTTCATACGTCATCATAGGACGATTCATCGCTTGTTTCATCATCACTCTCATCGCTAACTGTCACTATCATTTCATTCTGGAACTTTAATATCACTGGGTTGGTTTGGCTCAGTACTTTTTTTGGCATAGCACTTTCCATTAATCAGTTTCCACCCACTTTTTGTTGGTGATTGATGGATTCTTAATGAGAAGTTTAATTGATTGTATGATAGATAGTTGGCTCTTTTAATATGCTGAAGTACAGTAGTGAATCTTTGTTGTGCTCGTTTTTAAAAACAAGGGTGATGCACAAGACTGCAATAACTACAGAGGCATAAAACTACTCAGTCATAGTATGAAACTGTTGGAAAGAGTAGTGGAAGCAAGGCTCAGAGGAGCAGTAAGGATTTGCGATCAGCAATTCGGCTTTATGCCTGGTAGAAGCACCACCGACGCAACGTTTGCCTTAAGAATGCTGATAGAAAAATATAGGGAAGGTCAGAAGGAGCTGCACTGTGTGTTTGTTGACTTAGAAAAAGCTTATGTTAGGGTACCAAGAGAGGAGCTGTGGTATTGCATGACAAAGTCAGGAGTAGCAGAGAAATATGTGATGCTTGTTCAGGACATGTATCAAGGTAGCACCACAGTATTGGCCGTTTCTTAAAACAAGGGTGATGCACAAGACTGCAATAACTACAGAGGCATTAAACTGCTTAGTCATAGTATGAAACTGTGGGAAAGAGTAGTGGAAGCCAGGCTCAGAGGAGCAGTAAGGATTTGCGATCAGCAATTTGCCTTTATGCCTGGTAGAAGCACCACCGACGCAACATTTGCCTTAAGAATGCTGATAGAAAAATATAGGGAAGGTCAGAAGGAGCTGCACTGTGTGTTTGTTGACTTAGAAAAAGCTTATGATAGGGTACCAAGAGAGGAGCTGTGGTATTGCATGAGAAAGTCAGGAGTAGCAGAGAAATATGTGACACTTGTTCAGGACATGTATCTAGGTAGCACCACAGTAGTGAGATGTGCCATAGGAACAACTGAGGTTTTTTCAGTTGAGGTGGGTTTACACCAAGGCTCGACACTGAGCCCTCTCTTGTTTTTAGTTGTGATGGATAGATTAACAGATGAGATAAGACAGGAGGCCCAATGGACTATGTTGTTTTCAGATGATATAGTTATATGTGCAGAGAGATGTGTACAGGTTGAAGAGAGTTTGGAAAATTGGAGATATGCCTTGGAAAAAAGGGGAATGAAGGTCAGTAGGAGAAAGACTGAGCATATGTGCGTAAATGAAGGAGATCAGAGAGAAATGGTGACCCTGCAAGGAAACCAGATTGAAAAAGTGGAGGAGTTTAAGTACTTGGGATCAACTGTCCAGAACAATGGCGGGTGTTACAAGGAGGTCAAGAAGCGAGTGCAGGTAGGCTGGAATGGGTGGAGAAGAGTAACTGGTGTTATCTGTTATAGAAGGGTGTCGGCGAAAATGAAGGGGAAGATCTATAAAACAGTGGTAAGACCAGCTATGGCGTATGGTTTGGAGACATTGGCCCTAACCAAAAGACAGGAGGAGGAGATGGAGGTTGCAGAATTGAAGATGCTTCGCTTCTCCCTTGGTGTAACAAGGAAGGATAAGATCAGAAATGTATTCCTTAGAGGATCTGCTCATGTAAGGTGATTTGGGGACAAGTTGAGAGAGGTGAGGCTGAAATGGTATGGCCATGTATGCGGAAGAGACATGGAGTACATTGGGAGGAGGATGTCGGAAATGGAGCTACCAGGTAGGAGAAAAAGAGGAAGACCTAAGAGGAGGTATATGGACGTGATAAGGGAGGACATGAAGAAACTAGGTGTGAATGAGGAGGATGTGATGAACAGGACAAAATGGAGACGACTTGTTTGCTGTGGCGACCCCTGAAGGGAGAAGCCGAAAGAAGAAGAAGAAGAAGACAGTAGTGAATCTTTGTCTGGTGGCAATCTTGCAAGTGACTTTCTCTTCTTGTAGGACTTCCACTTGGTCACCCTTACCTCTGTTGTGTGTTTGCTTTTGTTGTCATTATATATAAACTTTAAAGAGTTACTATCACAGCCGGTCATAACATGAAGTTGAATTATGATTTCTGCCATTTGATGACTACACAGATCCTTACAACCGACAAACACATTTTCTTCTGACTTTCTACATATCCTTTCGTAAACTTTGTAATGTCCTTATTTCATATAAGAAAGTATAATACATACTCCAAGTATTGAAATACACACCATCGTGTTAGGATTCAATATTTGACATTAATTATGTCATCATCAGGAATGAAAAAATTGTCCATATTAGCAAGCTTATATGCACTAATATGGATAATTTTTTCATTCCTGATGATGACATAAAAATTTAAAAATTTACAACATAACAAGCAATATAAATAATCAGGACATAGATAAAAAAACAAAAAAGCACAAAACAAGGGAGGTTTTACTGAGATGTGCTGAGGAAGAAAGGGTTCATAAAGAAAGAAAGCAGAGAAAGGAAAAAAAAAAAGATGAATTATTATCCTTTTTCTTTCCTTTCCCCTCCCTCTTCCAAGATGTGTATAAGAGACAGCTTAATCTGTGAAATAGTTCAGGTTAATATATATTCTCAAAACACAAGTCAAACTACACATTGTACATTAATCAATTACAGCCAGGCTTTCAGTACACTACAGGAAATAGAGGCTCAAGGAGCCATTATTTCCTGAAAAAAACTGACTGTAGCCCGCAGGCCGGAGGGTGATTGTTGAAAGAAATAATGGCTCCTAAGGCTTGTATTTCCTATAGTGTACGAAATTACTTGACTATAATTGATTTGTAAAGTCAGTTGTGATGTCCATCACCTTTTCTATTGCCCTTTAATCAAACAGCTGATTTTAGAGCAGTTGCTATGGAACGTTGACGCCTGCAAGGCTCTGGTTTAAAAAACTAATTACAGCATATTTTAGCATATTATGAAACGTTTCAATCAGCACTGCGCGCGCTTCATGATGGTCAAAGTACGGTGGATCACCAAACTCGTCCTCAGTGACGAGTTCAAGTCTAGTTATATTTGGTTTTTTGGAAGAGCTAATAACATAGGAATTTTTAAATAAATAGAATGTTAAAAATTATAAGATACATAAAATTGAACATCTATACGCAATTCGAACCTACGACCTAATGTTCTTTAAAACACATGCTTAACCGACTGTGCCATTCATGCGACGTGAGTTATTAGTGGTAATGGCAATAATGTACAGTCCTTGCTGAAACCCCTGTTTTGTTTTGTAGTGTAGGGGAATGTGTCATTTATTTTGATGATGTCATCATGGTAAAAATGAATGTTTTTCTGACCTCTCCCCCACCTCTTTCTTTCTTTAATTCTTTGATGACCCGAGAGAGGGCGGCAGGCTTGATATTGAATTGCACAATTTGACAATCCTGGCTATGGTATTTTTCCATAAATCATACTTTTAAGCGCCGGGGAGATATCTTTTGCCTGACAAGCAGATCACCTAAACTGGTCCTCAATGACCAGTTCAAGTCTCAAAAAATATAAACAAGAGAGGGCGGCAGACTGTATTTCAACGCTATTAAATTGATATATAGTACATTATGAATTGAAAATTTGTGTGGCATTACCAACCAACAGGTGTTTTTAAATTACTCTTGACAAGGATAAATTTTTCGTGCCATTACCGTCCACGAACACGTAGTGACGTGCATGTACGGTACAATTAGGAAATTCTCAATATCACTTTTCAGATAGAGGGCGGCATACTGTATTTCGACGATATCAGACTGAAAAAAGGTAAATTTCGTGTGCCATTATCGTCCACGAGCACGTTGTGACGTGCATGTACGGTAAAATTTGGGAATTCCCAATAACACTTTTCAGATAATTGGTGATCCGCTCCGCTAGCGGATCACCTCTTGTTATTGTCAGAGATCTTTTTTTTCTTTTCCCATTTCTTGTTAGCACGATATCTAAAAATTGGCACGAGATTCATACATGCACGCTTCAACAAACATTTAGCTTGGCCTGGAATAGTCACAATAAGGTTTTCAAAGTGCGCAGTTATGCGTGACGTTATCTGCGCGCAATTTTGCGTTTTTACCTTATCGATCATATCAGCCTAACCAATTGCCATTTCGAAATCATATTAAGTGAGCATTAACTTCAAGTCAATGTTAAATGTAATTTACTCTAATATTACGCGTGCGCGTCATAACGCGCGCGTACGCGTGCGTCAAACTTTTAAAATGCTCAAAATCACATTTAGATTAAATTAGAGCACGTTTCAGGCCATTTTTAGCATTTCAAATTTTTTTTAAATTTACCACTACGCGTGCGCATTTTTAAGCTAGAAATTAATTTTTTTGTCACATTTTGTGTTCCTGACATTGTTTTGACAAGTTTCCAATCTTTTCAATCACTCTATGGCCAATAACAATGCCGTACGCACGCATCAAACATAGTGACCTTTGAGCGCATTTGTGCCGATATACAGTGAAATTTTGCTAAAATCAGGCCTAATTTTAAACAGTTAAGCTCTTTAGGATGAAAGGTGACCCCCAATTTTTATTACATATTCTGAAAGCACATGAGTTGTAAATATGATTTTATAGGTCATAATGGCTGATCGGACATTATGATGTCATCATATTGCCATCTGAATTCAACAAACTGAATATTATCGATGACCTCATTTTAGCAAATGTGCATTTGAGCGTATCTCGCCTATTCTTGATCGATTGTCTTCCAGCTTTGAGTATGTTGTAGCTGAGGCAATTCTCTTTCATATATGTGGCATATTTTTAGATTTTGATGACGTCATCATGGTCAAAATATAGGGTTTTTGCTTACCCCCCTCATCTTTCTTTTGTCCAGCCTTTGATGACCCCATAATCACCTTAATCAGTCGTGATTTCTGAATCATATTTAGTGGGTATAAACTTCAGGTCATGGTTAAATGTTATGTACATTATATTTTTGTGCACGCGTAATAAAGCGAGCGTTCGCGTGCGTCAAAATTAATATGCTTTATATCGCTAGTCATTACGTTTTTTCACATAGTTTGGGTTCCTGACATTGTTTTCACAAATTTCCATTTTTTTTGGTCATCTTATGGCAATGCCGTACGTGCGCATCAAATATAGGTATCTTTGCGCGGATTTGTGCCAATATACAGTGAAAATATGCTAAAATCAGGCCTATTTTTAATCAGTTATAGCTCCTTAGGATGAAAGGTGACCCCCAATTTTTATTACATATTCTGAAAGCACATAAGTTTTAAATATGATTTTATAGATCATAATGGCTGATCGAACATTGTGACGTCATCATATTGGCATCTGAATTCAAAGAAAGTGATTTATAGCTATGACGTCATTTTTGAAAATACGCATTTGAGCGTATCTCGCTTATCTTTGATCGATCGTCTTCCAACTTTGAGTATGTTATAGCTGAGACAATTCTTTTTCATATATTTGACTTCTTTTTACATTTTGATGAACATTTTGATGACTTCATCATGGTCAAAAAAATTGTTTTTTCTGACCCCCCCACATCTTTCTTTCCTCAAAATGTTGATGAGCCCATATCATCTTAACCATTCGTCATTTCTGAATCATATTAAGTGAGCATAATCTTCAGTTCAAGGTAGAATGTCAGGTACCTTAATTTTCCGTTCGCGCGACTTAACGTGCGCGTATGCGTGCGTCAACATTTATATATGCATAAAACCATGGATATTTTTAATCAGTTATAGCTCCTTAGGATGAAAGGTGACCCCCAATTTTTATTACATATTCTGAAAGCACATGAGTTTTAGATACGATTTTATAGATCATATTGGCTGATCGGACATTGTGACGTCATCATATTGCCATTTGAATTAAGAAAAAACTTAATTTTTATTTATGACGTTATTACTTTTTATACTCGTTTGAACGTATCTCGCTTATTCTTGATTGATTGTCTCCCACCGGTGAGTATGTTATAGCTAAATCAAATCTCTTTCGGACGTGTCCCTTTATTTTTCATTTTGATCACGTCAGCATGGTCAAAAAGAATTAATTTTTAGAGCATTCTTATCTCTCATTCTTTAAAGATGTAAAAAATAGAACACAAGAGGGCGGCAGACTCTATTTTGACGCTATCAGACTTATATATACAGTATAGGTTATATGAAGGGAAAATTCCTGTGGCATTAATAACTAACAGACGGTTTTAAAAACATGACAATATTTAATTTTGTGTGCCATTACTGTACACTCACACATCGTGACGTGTGCGTATGTTAAAATTTAAAAAATTCTCAATATCACTATTCAGATAGTTTAAACGTTTCGGGTCATTTTCTACATTCCAAAACTTTCCATATTTACGTGCCATACGTTAATTTCCACGCACACAGAACGTACTGAAGCTGGAAATCAAGTTTTGTTACATATTTTGTGTTCCTGACACTGTATTCATATCAGGAGTCACTCTTTGTGCCATTACCGTGCTCACGGGCACCAAGCCATACGTGTACGCATGCGTAAATCTTTTAAAATGCTGAAAATTATTCTTTTTTAAAACACTAGTTGTACAGAATATTTTAGCATATTATGAAACTTTTCAATCAGCACCGCGCACGCTTTATAAGGGTCAAAGTACGGCGGATCACCAAACTCGTCTTTAGTGACGAGTTCAAATCTAGTTTTGTGTGTGGTTCTTTCGAGAGTAATTTTAGACTATATTTTGATAAAAATTTAGTCCATCACATATATAAAACGCAGGAGAGTACTAAATTGCTCTCCTTGAAAATTTCACAGTTCACGCACATAAACAGAATCTAGGAATACCACGTCATACAAAGTTCACGCATGTGCAGATAACGTATGCCATTCTACAGTTAAGTTACAGTAAAGCATGTATTACAACTTCAAGAAAACTCGTGTTTTTATAGCACACATCATTTTTTTATGCTGAAATTATAACTGTGAACACTGCATAGCGGTATCATTCTTTCTATGACATTGCTAGCCTGCCGGCAAAAGAACCCGAACCATAGCTTGAATGTCGTAGGAATTCTTGTCGTACTGTAGTGATTATAATTACAATACTAGGCCTAGGTCAGCAAACCTAGGCTAATTATTGGGGTAGCCTGGGACTAACCTAGATGATTTTCACGATCTAGAAGTTTTTAGGAGCAAGTTGATGACCGGTGTATCATAGGCTACATCCTGAATTCATTGTTTCAAAATACAATTTTGTCATTTGCTGTAGTTGCCTGTTAAATCAAGGAGCTTGGTTAGTTGCTCTCCTAAAAGCGTGTTAAGGAGCGTGTTAATGAGCGCTGAGGAGCGCGATTGCGCTCACGCTCCTTAGAAATGATGGGCTTGGCGGGTGTCCCATGTTATTTCTGTGAAGATCATTGTAATTCCTGTATTTGTTCTTTTGAACGTAATTAAAGTTACTCTAAAGTCGATTGTTATGCCCCAAACTTCACCACTTAAAATTTGTGTTGTCGTCCAAGGGAATTTGATACTTTTCGACAAATGTTAGGCCGAGGCCCTGCATATTTACGGCCTGTTTAGGTATGCAGAAGACTCTTCGACCCGCTATGATTTCCAAGGTAGATAGTTACGAAGGATCACATATATTTTCAGGGGCGGATCCAGAAATGTCCAAAAGGGGGGGCCGGAAGGGGGGCCGAAAGTTGGGCCGATTGAGACAACACTGTCGTAGGGGGTCCGGGGGCATGCCCCCGCGAAATTTTTGTGTTCTAGACG